>NC_048568.1:36435000-36465000 GCF_013265735.2 Oncorhynchus mykiss
CCTAACCTACACTATATATTCAAATGTGGACACCCCTTCAAATGAGTGGATTCTGCAATTTCGTCCACACGCCATGCTGACAGGTGTATAAATTCTAGCACACATTCATGCAATCTTCATAGACAAACATTGGCAGTAGAACGGCCTTACTGAAGAGGTCAGTGACTTTCAACGTGGTACAGTCATAGGATGCCACCTTTCCAACAACTCAGTTCATCAAATTTCTGCCCTGCTAGAGCAGCCCCGGTCAACTGTAAGTGCTGTTATTTTGAAGCGGAACTGTCTAGCAGCAATCACTGCTCAGCCACGAAGTGGTAGGCCAAACAAGCTCACAGAAGGGGACTGCAGAGTGCTGAAGCGTGTAGCATGTAAAAATCTTCTGTCCTTGGTTGCAACACTCACTCCCGAGTTCCAAACTGCCTCTGGAAGCAACGTCAGCACCAGAACTGTTCATCAGGAGCTTCATGGAATGGGTTTCCATGGCCGAGCAGATGCTAACCAGCCCAAGATAACCAATGCCAAGTGTCGGCTAGAGTGGCGTAAAGCTCACCACCATTTTACTCAAGTGGAAACGCGAGTAAAATCTCTGGAGTGATGAATCACACTTCGACAACTGGCAGTCCGACTGATGAACCTGGGTTTGGCAGATGCCAGGACAACGCTACCTGCCCTAATGCATAGTGCCTACTGCAAAGTTTGGTAGAGGAGGAATAACGGTCTGGGGATGTTTTTCATGGTTTGGGTTAGGACCCTTAGTTCCAATGAAGGGATATCTTAACGCTACAGCATACAATGACAATATAGATGATTCTGTGCTTCCAACTTTGTGGCAACAGCGTGATGAAGGTCCTTTCCTCTTTCAGCATGACAATGCCCCAGTGCACAAAGAGAGGTCCAAACAGAACTGAATTGTTGAGATCGGTGTGGAAGAACTTGACTGGCCTGCACAGAGCCCTGATCTTAACCCTGCTCAAAAGCCTTTTGGATGAATTGGAACGCCGACTGCGAGCCAGGCCTAATCACCCAACATCAGTGTCCGACCTCACTAATGCTCTTGTGGCTGAATGGAAGCAAGTCCTCGCAGCAATGTTCTAACATCTAGTGGAAAGCCTTCCCAGAAGATGAGAGGCTGTTATAGCAGCAAAGGGGGGACCAACTATATATTAATGCCCATGATTTTGGAATGAGAGGTTCGACGAGCAGGTATCCATGCATATATGTACACAAACACACCAACTAGAACACAGAGACTTTCCATCACTGGTTACAGACCTCCCGAGTGGCACAGTGGTCTAAGGCACTGCATTGCAGTGCTAGAGCCGTCACTACAGACCCCCTGGTTAATTTTCAGGCTGTGTCACAACTGGCCACAATCGGGAGTCTCATAGGGCGGCGCACATTTGTCCCAGCTTCATCCGGGTTAGGGGAGGGTTTGGCCTGGGGGGGTAGGCCGTTATTGTAAAAAGAATGTGTCCTTAACTGCCTTGCCTAGTTAAATAAATGTAAAATAGGTATCATGAGGTATGAAAGCCAAAGGAACGGAATAATATGAAGAAATTCTACAGATGGAAGGAAAACAGTGTCGAAATCTACCAAAAACAATTAGACAACAACAAATTCAATCCCTTCCAGACAATTTCATGGATAAAAATGTTTCACTGTGAAAGAGTGAAGGTGTACATTTGGCAGTAGAAAACCTAAACAGTGTACTTGACCTCTCATCTTAAATATCAAATCTAAAAACATCAAGCAGACAACCTAAGAAAATTAACAACAACGACAAATGGTAGGATGAAGAACGCAAAAACATAAGAAAGAGATTGAGAAACCTATCCAACCAAAAACATAGAGACCCAGACAACCTGAGTCTACGCCTTCACTATGGTCAATTACTAAAACATTAAAGAAATACACTTTGGAAATATACCTGACCGCTGTGACTGACCCAAAATTAAGAAAATATTTGACTATGTACAGACTCAGTGAGCATAGCCTTGCTATTGAGAAAGGCCACCGTAGGCAGACCTGGCTCTCAAGAGAAGACAGGCTATGTGCACACTTCCCACAAAATGAGGTGGAAACTGAACTGCACTTTCTAATCTCCTGCCTTGTATATGACCATATTAGAGACACATATTTCCCTCAGATTACATAAAACAGTGTGCAATCACAGCAGCAACATTTTTGACCTGTTGCCACAAGAAAAGGGCAACTAGTGAAAAACAAACACCATTGTAAATACAACCCACATTTATGTTTATTTATTTTCCCTTTTGCACATTGCTACAACACTGGATATAGACATAATATGACATCTAAAATATCTTTATTCTTTTGGAAATGTTGTAAGTTTGATGTTTACTGTTCATTTTAAATTATTTATTTCACTAAGTGTTTATCTATTTCACTTGCTTTGGTAATGTAAACATATGTTTCCCATGCCAATAAAGCCCTTAAATTGAATTGAAATTGATAGAGATTGACCAAGAGAGAGACCAAGAGAGAGAGAGAGACCAAGAGAGAGACAGAGAGTGCGCGAGAGAGAGAGAGACAGAGAGAGAGAGAGAGACCAAGAGAGAGACAGAGAGTGCGCGAGAGAGAGAGAGACAGAGAGAGAGACAGAGAGAGAGAGAGACAGAGAGAGACAGAGAGAGAGAGAGCGAGACAGAGAGAGAGAAAGACAGAGAGAGAGAGAGAGAGAGAGAAAGGCTATGTGCACACTGCCAACAAAATGAGGTGGAAACTGAGCTGCACTTCCTATCCTCCTGTCCAATGTATGACCATATTAGAGAGACATATTTCCCTCAGATTACACAGATCCACAAAGAATTCGAAAACAAATCCGATTTTGATAAACTCCCATATCTACTGGGTGAAATTCTACAGTGTGCCATCACAGCAGCAAGATTTGTGACCTGTTGCCACAAGAAAAGGGCAACCAGTGAAGAACAAACACCATTGTAAATACCACCCATATGTATGCTTATTTATTTTCCCTGGTGTTCTTTAACCATTTGTACATTGTTAAAACACTGTATATATAATATGACATTTGTAATGTCTTTATTGTTTTGAAATTTCTGTATGTGTAATGTTTACTGTTAATTTTTATTGTTTATTTCACTTTTGTATATTATCTACCTCACTTGCTTTGGCAATGTTAACACATGTTTCCCATGCCAATGAAGCCCCTTGAATTGAATTGAATTGAGAGAGAGAGAGAGAGACAGAGAGAGAGAGAGACAGAGAGACAGAGAGCGAGAGAGAGAGAGAGAGAGAGAGTTGGAGAGAGAGAGAGGGATATACAAAGATAGAAAGAGAGACAGAGAGAGAGAGAGAGAGGGATAGACAAAGATAGAAAGAGAGACAGAGAGCACGAGAGAGAGAGGACAGCTAGAAAGAAACCACCACTTTCCTTAGTGGCTATATTCTATATTCCGTTTTCTATATTCTGTATTCTATATTCTGCATTATATAATCTATAGTCTGTATTCTGTATACTTTCATGATGAATTAGCATTATACTCACTCCAAATATTTACACATTGTTACAAAGAAGTGAAATTATGGCGAGAATAACTTCCACCAGCCATTTATTCTATTTTATAGAATAGTATAGTACAGTATACTATAGTATAGTACAGTATACTATAGTAGAGTACAGTACACTATAGTAGAGTAGAGTGCAGTATGCTATAGTAGAGTACAGTACAGTATACTATAGTATAGTAAAGTATAGCATACTATAGTAGAGTATAGTACAGTATACTATAGTAGAGTACAGTATAGTATAATATAGTAGAGTATAGTACAGTATACTATAGTAGATCACAGTGTAGTATACTATAGTATAGTAAAGTATAGTACACTATAGTAGAGTATAGTATAGTATACTAAAGTAGCGTATAGTGTAGTGTACTATAGCAGAGTACAGTATAGTATACTATAGTATAGTAAAGTATAGTATACTATAGTAGAGTATAGTACAGTATACTATGATAGAGTACAGTACAGTATATTATGGTAGAGTACAGTATAGTATACTACAGTAGAGTACAGTATAGTATACAATTGTAGAGTATAGTACAGTATACTATAGTAGAGTACAGCATAGTATACTATAGTAGCGTACAGTATAGTATACTATAGTAGAGTACAGTA
Source organism: Oncorhynchus mykiss (assembly GCF_013265735.2). Lineage (NCBI taxonomy): Eukaryota > Metazoa > Chordata > Actinopteri > Salmoniformes > Salmonidae > Oncorhynchus > Oncorhynchus mykiss. The sequence goes on from NC_048568.1 coordinate 36,439,162, forward strand.
TAGTATACTATAGTAGAGTATAGTGCATTATACTATAGTAGAGTACAGTATCGTATACTATAGTAGAGTACAGTACAGTATACTATAATAGAGTATAGTACAGTATACTATAGTAGAGTACAGTATAGTATGCTATAGTAGAGTACAGTACAGTATACTATAGGAGAGTATAGTACAGTATACTATAGTAGAGTACAGTATAGTATACTATAGTATAGTAAAGTACAGCATATTATAATATGGTATAGTATTAGTGTTAGTATAAAATCATATAGTGCATTACAAGACAGTATTGTACTGCATATTATAGTATTAGTATAATATATTGTAGTATAGTACAGTATAGTGTAATATAACATAGTACAGTATAGTACAGTAAAATACTGTATATTATAATATAGTATAGTACAGTTTAGCTTAGTACAGCATAATATAGCAGAGTATAGTAAAGTATTGTATAATATTGTACAATACAGTACATTACAATATAGTACAGTATATTACAGTGGTGGAAAATAAAACAACTCAACACTTCTGCCTAGTGACTGGTGTGCCACACATCAACTCTCTGCTGAGGATAAGACCCAGGTGCATCTCTCCAGAAGAGGAAAAACAGATTCCAAGATGTCTTCTTCAAGTGGGGCATCATTTATTATTGAACGTTCCCTGTAGGGAAGATAGCTGCTGCTGCCTGATGGTTGGCCGTTTGACTTGCTGCTTAAGCTGTACTGTACAGAGACCAGCACACACACACAAACACACACACAGCTCAGTGCAGCACAGCAACTCTAAAGAAAAAACACCAGAGATACCAGCCTATAGATCTCATCCAGTAGCCACCTGCCATGGTGTCTCAATATCTAAAAAATAGTTTTTCACTTCAACAGTCAAACTGTAACTGTCAATCTAAAACAGCAAACTATAACTGTCAAACTATAACTGTACAACTATAACTGTACAACTATAACTGTCAAACTATAACTGTCAAACTATAACTGTACAACTATAACTGTCAAACTATAACTGTCAAACTATACCTGTCAAACTATAACTGTACAACTATAACTGTCAAACTATAACTGTCAAACTATAACTGTCAAATTATAACTGTACAACTATAACTGTACAACTATAACTGTCAAACTATAACTGTACAACTATAACTGTCAAACTATAACTGTACAACTATAACTGTCAAACTATAACTGTCAAACTATAACTGTACAACTATAACTGTCAAACTATAACTGTCAAACTATAACTGTCAAATTATAACTGTACAACTATAACTGTCAAACTATAACTGTACAACTATAACTGTCAAACTATAACTGTACAACTATAACTGTACAACTATAACTGTCAAACTATAACTGTACAACTATAACTGTCAAACTATAACTGTACAACTATAACTGTCAAACTATAACTGTCAAACTATAACTGTACAACTATAACTGTCAAATTATAACTGTACAACTATAACTGTACAACTATACCTGTCAAACTATAACTGTCAAACTATAACTGTCAAACTATAACTGTACAACTATAACTGTCAAACTATAACTGTCAAACCATAACTGTACAACTATAACTGTACAACTATAACTGTCAAACTATAACTGTACAACTATAACTGTACAACTATAACTGTACAACTATAACTGTCAAACTATAACTGTACAACTATAACTGTCAAATTATAACTGTACAACTATAACTGTACAACTATAACTGTCAAACTATAACTGTCAAACCATAACTGTACAACTATAACTGTACAACTATAACTGTCAAACTATAACTGTACAACTATAACTGTACAACTATAACTGTCAAACTATAACTGTCAAACCATAACTGTACAACTATAACTGTACAACTATAACTGTCAAACTATAACTGTACAACTATAACTGTCAAATTATAACTGTACAACTATAACTGTACAACTATAACTGTACAACTATAACTGTCAAACTATAACTGTACAACTATAACTGTCAAATTATAACTGTACAACTATAACTGTACAACTATACCTGTCAAACTATAACTGTCAAACTATAACTGTCAAACTATAACTGTCAAGCTATAACTGTCAAACTATAACTGTCAAGCTATAACTGTCAAACTATAACTGTCAAGCTATAACTGTCAAACTATAACTGTCAAGCTATAACTGTCAAACTATAACTGTCAAGCTATAACTGTCAAACTATAACTGTCAAGCTATAACTGTCAAACTATAACTGTCAAGCTATAACTGTCAAACTATAACTGTCAAACTATACCTGTCAAACTATAACTGTCAAACTATAACTGTCAAACTATACCTGTCAAACTATAACTGTCAAACTATAACTGTACAACTATAACTGTCAAACTATAACTGTCAAATTATAACTGTACAACTATAACTGTCAAACTATAACTGTCAAATTATAACTGTCAAACTATACCTGTCAAACTACAACTGTCAAACTATAACTGTCAAATTATAACTGTACAACTATAACTGTACAACTATAACTGTACAACTATAACTGTCAAACTATAACTGTCAAATTATAACTGTCAAATTATAACTGTACAACTATAACTGTACAACTATAACTGTCAAACTATAACTGTCAAACTATAACTGTCAAACCATAACTGTACAACTATAACTGTACAACTATAACTGTCAAACTATAACTGTCAAACTATAACTGTACAACTATAACTGTACAACTATAACTGTACAACTATAACTGTCAAATTATAACTGTCAAACTATACCTGTCAAACTACAACTGTCAAACTATAACTGTCAAATTATAACTGTACAACTATAACTGTACAACTATAACTGTACAACTATAACTGTCAAACTATAACTGTCAAATTATAACTGTCAAATTATAACTGTACAACTATAACTGTACAACTATAACTGTCAAACTATAACTGTCAAACTATAACTGTACAACTATAACTGTACAACTATAACTGTCAAACTATAACTGTCAAACTATAACTGTCAAACTATAACTGTACAACTATAACTGTACAACTATAACTGTACAACTATAACTGTCAAACTATAACTGTCAAACTATAACTGTACAACTATAACTGTACAACTATAACTGTACAACTATAACTGTACAACTATAACTGTCAAACTATAACTGTCAAACTATAACTGTACAACTATAACTGTACAACTATAACTGTACAACTATAACTGTACAACTATAACTGTCAAACTATAACTGTACAACTATAACTGTACAACTATAACTGTACAACTATAACTGTACAACTATAACTGTCAAACTATAACTGTACAACTATAACTGTCAAACTATAACTGTCAAACTATAACTGTCAAACCATAACTGTACAACTATAACTGTACAACTATAACTGTACAACTATAACTGTACAACTATAACTGTACAACTATAACTGTCAAACTATAACTGTCAAACTATAACTGTCAAACTATAACTGTACAACTATAACTGTCAAACTATAACTGTCAAACTATACCTGTCAAACTATAACTGTACAACTATAACTGTACAACTATAACTGTACAACTATAACTGTACAACTATAACTGTCAAACTATAACTGTCAAACTATAACTGTACAACTATAACTGTACAACTATAACTGTACAACTATAACTGTCAAACTATAACTGTCAAACTATAACTGTCAAACTATAACTGTACAACTATAACTGTCAAACTATAACTGTACAACTATAACTGTACAACTATAACTGTACAACTATAACTGTACAACTATAACTGTCAAACTATAACTGTCAAACTATAACTGTACAACTATAACTGTCAAACTATAACTGTCAAACTATAACTGTACAACTATAACTGTACAACTATAACTGTCAAACTATAACTGTCAAACTATAACTGTACAACTATAACTGTACAACTATAACTGTACAACTATAACTGTACAATTATAACTGTACAACTATAACTGTACAACTATAACTGTCAAATTATAACTGTACAACTATAACTGTCAAACTATAACTGTCAAACTATAACTGTACAACTATAACTGTACAACTATAACTGTCAAATTATAACTGTACAACTATAACTGTCAAACTACAACTGTCAAACTATAACTGTCAAACTATAACTGTCAAACTATAACTGTCAAACTATAACTGTACAACTATAACTGTACAACTATAACTGTCAAACTATAACTGTCAAACTATAACTGTACAACTATAACTGTCAAACTATAACTGTCAAACTATAACTGTACAACTATAACTGTACAACTATAACTGTCAAACTATAACTGTCAAACTATAACTGTACAACTATAACTGTACAACTATAACTGTACAACTATAACTGTCAAACTATAACTGTCAAACTATAACTGTCAAACTATAACTGTACAACTATAACTGTCAAATTATAACTGTCAAATTATAACTGTACAACTATAACTGTCAAACTATAACTGTCAAATTATAACTGTACAACTATAACTGTACAACTATAACTGTCAAATTATAACTGTCAAATTATAACTGTACAACTATAACTGTCAAATTATAACTGTACAACTATAACTGTACAACTATAACTGTCAAACTATAACTGTACAACTATAACTGTCAAACTATAACTGTACAACTATAACTGTCAAACTATAACTGTACAACTATAACTGTACAACTATAACTGTCAAACTATAACTGTACAACTATAACTGTACAACTATAACTGTCAAACTATAACTGTACAACTATAACTGTACAACTATAACTGTCAAACTATAACTGTACAACTATAACTGTCAAACTATAACTGTACAACTATAACTGTCGAACTATAACTGTCAAACTATAACTGTCAAACTATAACTGTCAAACTATAACTGTACAACTATAACTGTACAACTATAACTGTCAAACTATAACTGTACAACTATAACTGTACAACTATAACTGTACAACTATAACTGTCAAATTATAACTGTACAACTATAACTGTACAACTATAACTGTACAACTATAACTGTCAAACTATAACTGTACAACTATAACTGTACAACTATAACTGTCAAACTATAACTGTACAACTATAACTGTCAAACTATAACTGTACAACTATAACTGTACAACTATAACTGTCAAACTATAACTGTCAAACTATAACTGTCAAACTATAACTGTACAACTATAACTGTCAAACTATAACTGTACAACTATAACTGTCAAACTATAACTGTACAACTATAACAGTCAAACTATAACTGTCAAACTATAACTGTCAAACTATAACTGTACAACTATAACTGTCAAACTATAACTGTACAACTATAACTGTCAAACTATAACTGTACAACTATAACAGTCAAACTATAACTGTCAAACTATAACTGTACAACTATAACTGTCAAACTATAACTGTACAACTATAACTGTCAAACTATAACTGTCAAACTATAACTGTACAACTATAACTGTCAAACTATAACTGTACAACTATAACTGTCAAACTATAACTGTACAACTATAACAGTCAAACTATAACTGTCAAACTATAACTGTACAACTATAACTGTCAAACTATAACTGTACAACTATAACTGTACAACTATAACTGTCAAACTATAACTGTCAAACTATAACTGTACAACTATAACTGTCAAACTATAACTGTACAACTATAACTGTCAAACTATAACTGTACAACTATAACAGTCAAACTATAACTGTCAAACTATAACTGTCAAACTATAACTGTCAAACTATAACTGTACAACTATAACTGTACAACTATAACTGTCAAACTATGACTGTACAACTATAACTGTCAAACTATAACTGTACAACTATAACTGTCAAACTATAACTGTCAAACTATAACTGTCAAACTATAACTGTCAAATTATAACTGTACAACTATAACTGTACAACTATAACTGTCAAACTATAACAGTCAAACTAGAACTGTACAACTATAACTGTCAAACTATAACTGTACAACTATAACTGTCAAACTATAACTGTACAACTATAACTGTCAAACTATAACTGTACAACTATAACTGTACAACTATAACTGTCAAACTATAACTGTCAAACTATAACTGTACAACTATAACTGTCAAACTATGACTGTACAATTATAACTGTACAACTATAACTGTCAAACTATAACTGTACAACTATAACTGTCAAACTATAACTGTACAACTATAACTGTCAAACTATAACTGTCAAATTATAACTGTACAACTATAACTGTAAAACTATAACTGTACAACTATAACTGTCAAACTATAACTGTCAAATTATAACTGTCAAATTATAACTGTACAACTATAACTGTAAAACTATAACTGTCAAACTATAACTGTACAACTATAACTGTACAACTATAACTGTCAAACTATAACTGTACAACTATAACTGTACAACTATAACTGTACAACTATAACTGTACAACTATAACTGTACTACTATAACTGTCAAACTATAACTGTCAAACTATAACTGTACAACTATAACTGTAAAACTATAACTGTAAAACTATAACTGTACAACTATAACTGTCAAACTATAACTGTCAAACTATAACAGTCAAACTACAACTGTCAAACTATAACTGTCAAATTATAACTGTACAACTATAACTGTCAAACTATAACTGTCAAACTATAACTGTCAAACTATAACTGTCAAATTATAACTGTACAACTATAACTGTCAAACTATAACTGTCAAATTATAACTGTCAAATTATAACTGTACAACTATAACTGTCAAACTATAACTGTCAAACTATAACTGTCAAACCATAACTGTACAACTATAACTGTACAACTATAACTGTCAAACTATAACTGTACAACTATAACTGTACAACTATAACTGTACAACTATAACTGTACAACTATAACTGTACAACGATAACTGTACAACTATAACTGTACAACTATAACTGTCAAACTATAACTGTACAACTATAACTGTCAAACTATAACTGTACAACTATAACTGTACAACTATAACTGTACAACTATAACTGTCAAACTATAACTGTCAAACTATAACTGTCAAACTATAACTGTCAAACTATAACTGTCAAACTATAACTGTCAAACTATAACTGTACAACTATAACTGTACAACTATAACTGTACAACTATAACTGTACAACTATAACTGTCAAACTATAACTGTACAACTATAACTGTACAACTATAACTGTACAACTATAACTGTACAACTATAACTGTACAACTATAACTGTCAAACTATAACTGTACAACTATAACTGTACAACTATAACTGTACAACTATAACTGTCAAACTATAACTGTCAAACTATAACTGTACAACTATAACTGTACAACTATAACTGTACAACTATAACTGTCAAACTATAACTGTCAAACTATAACTGTACAACTATAACTGTACAACTATAACTGTACAACTATAACTGTCAAACTATAACTGTCAAACTATAACTGTACAACTATAACTGTACAACTATAACTGTCAAACTATAACTGTCAAACTATAACTGTACAACTATAACTGTACAACTATAACTGTCAAACTATAACTGTACAACTATAACTGTACAACTATAACTGTCAAACTATAACTGTCAAACTATAACTGTCAAACTATAACTGTACAACTATAACTGTCAAATTATAACTGTCAAATTATAACTGTACAACTATAACTGTCAAACTATAACTGTCAAATTATAACTGTACAACTATAACTGTACAACTATAACTGTCAAATTATAACTGTCAAATTATAACTGTACAACTATAACTGTCAAATTATAACTGTCAAATTATAACTGTACAACTATAACTGTCAAATTATAACTGTACAACTTTAACTGTACAACTATAACTGTCAAACTATAACTGTACAACTATAACTGTCAAACTATAACTGTACAACTATAACTGTCAAACTATAACTGTACAACTATAACTGTACAACTATAACTGTCAAACTATAACTGTACAACTATAACTGTACAACTATAACTGTCAAACTATAACTGTACAACTATAACTGTCAAACTATACCTGTCAAACTATAACTGTCAAACTATAACTGTCAAACTATAACTGTACAACTATAACTGTACAACTATAACTGTCAAACTATACCTGTCAAACTATAACTGTACAACTATAACTGTCAAACTATAACTGTACAACTATAACTGTACAACTATAACTGTCAAACTATAACTGTACAACTATAACTGTCAAACTATAACTGTACAACTATAACTGTACAACTATAACTGTCAAACTATAACTGTACAACTATAACTGTCAAACTATAACTGTACAACTATAACTGTCGAACTATAACTGTCAAACTATAACTGTCAAACTATAACTGTCAAACTATAACTGTACAACTATAACTGTCAAACTATAACTGTACAACTATAACTGTCAAACTATAACTGTACAACTATAACTGTCAAATTATAACTGTACAACTATAACTGTACAACTATAACTGTACAACTATAACTGTCAAACTATAACTGTACAACTATAACTGTACAACTATAACTGTCAAACTATAACTGTACAACTATAACTGTCAAACTATAACTGTACAACTATAACTGTACAACTATAACTGTACAACTATAACTGTCAAACTATAACTGTCAAACTATAACTGTCAAAATATAACTGTCAAACTATAACTGTACAACTATAACTGTCAAACTATAACTGTACAACTATAACTGTCAAACTATAACTGTACAACTATAACTGTACAACTATAACTGTACAACTATAACTGTACAACTATAACTGTACAACTATAACTGTACAACTATAACTGTCAAATTATAACTGTACAACTATAACTGTCAAACTATAACTGTACAACTATAACTGTCAAACTATAACTGTACAACTATAACTGTCAAACTATAACTGTACAACTATAACAGTCAAACTATAACTGTCAAACTATAACTGTACAACTATAACTGTCAAACTATAACTGTACAACTATAACTGTACAACTATAACTGTCAAACTATAACTGTCAAACTATAACTGTACAACTATAACTGTCAAACTATAACTGTACAACTATAACTGTCAAACTATAACTGTACAACTATAACAGTCAAACTATAACTGTCAAACTATAACTGTCAAACTATAACTGTCAAACTATAACTGTACAACTATAACTGTACAACTATAACTGTCAAACTATGACTGTACAACTATAACTGTCAAACTATAACTGTACAACTATAACTGTCAAACTATAACTGTCAAATTATAACTGTACAACTATAACTGTACAACTATAACTGTCAAACTATAACAGTCAATCTAGAACTGTACAACTATAACTGTCAAACTATAACTGTACAACTATAACTGTCAAACTATAACTGTACAACTATAACTGTCAAACTATAACTGTACAACTATAACTGTACAACTATAACTGTCAAACTATAACTGTCAAACTATAACTGTACAACTATAACTGTCAAACTATGACTGTACAATTATAACTGTACAACTATAACTGTCAAACTATAACTGTCAAACTATAACTGTACAACTATAACTGTCAAATTATAACTGTCAAATTATAACTGTACAACTATAACTGTACAACTATAACTGTCAAACTATAACTGTACAACTATAACTGTACAACTATAACTGTCAAACTATAACTGTCAAACTATAACTGTCAAACTATAACTGTCAAACTATAACTGTCAAACTATAACTGTACAACTATAACTGTCAAACTATAACTGTCAAACTATAACTGTACAACTATAACTGTACAACTATAACTGTCAAACTATAACTGTCAAACTATAACTGTCAAACTATAACTGTACAACTATAACTGTCAAACTATAACTGTACAACTATAACTGTCAAACTATAACTGTCAAACTATAACTGTCAAACTATAACTGTACAACTATAACTGTCAAACTATAACTGTACAACTATAACTGTCAAACTATAACTGTACAACTATAACTGTACAACTATAACTGTCAAACTATAACTGTACAACTATAACTGTACAACTATAACTGTCAAACTATAACTGTCAAACTATAACTGTACAACTATAACTGTACAACTATAACTGTCAAACTATAACTGTCAAACTATAACTGTCAAACTATAACTGTACAACTATAACTGTACAACTATAACTGTCAAACTATAACTGTCAAACTATAACTGTCAAACTATAACTGTACAACTATAACTGTACAACTATAACTGTCAAACTATAACTGTACAACTATAACTGTACAACTATAACTGTCAAACTATAACTGTCAAACTATAACTGTACAACTATAACTGTACAACTATAACTGTCAAACTATAACTGTCAAACTATAACTGTCAAACTACAACTGTCAAACTATAACTGTACAACTATAACTGTACAACTATAACTGTCAAACTATAACAGTCAAACTATAACTGTACAACTATAACTGTACAACTATAACTGTCAAACTATAACTGTCAAACTATAACTGTACAACTATAACTGTACAACTATAACTGTCAAACTATAACTGTCAAATTATAAATGTCAAATTATAACTGTACAACTATAACTGTCAAATTATAACTGTACAACTATAACTGTCAAACTATAACTGTCAAATTATAAATGTCAAATTATAACTGTACAACTATAACTGTCAAACTATAACTGTCAAACTATAACTGTCAAACTATAACTGTCAAACTATAACTGTACAACTATAACTGTACAACTATAACTGTCAAACTATAACTGTACAACTATAACTGTACAACTATAACTGTACAACTATAACTGTCAAACTATAACTGTACAACTATAACTGTCAAACTACAACTGTACAACTATAACTGTCAAACTATAACTGTACAACTATAACTGTACAACTATAACTGTCGAACTATAACTGTACAACTATAACTGTACAACTATAACTGTCAAACTATAACTGTCAAACTATAACTGTCAAACTATAACTGTCAAACTATAACTGTCAAACTATAACTGTACAACTATAACTGTCAAACTATAACTGTCAAACTATAACTGTACAACTATAACTGTACAACTATAACTGTCAAACTATAACTGTCAAACTATAACTGTCAAACTATAACTGTACAACTATAACTGTCAAACTATAACTGTACAACTATAACTGTCAAACTATAACTGTACAACTATAACTGTACAACTATAACTGTCAAACTATAACTGTCAAACTATAACTGTACAACTATAACTGTACAACTATAACTGTCAAACTATAACTGTCAAACTATAACTGTCAAACTATAACTGTACAACTATAACTGTACAACTATAACTGTCAAACTATAACTGTCAAACTATAACTGTCAAACTATAACTGTACAACTATAACTGTACAACTATAACTGTCAAACTATAACTGTACAACTATAACTGTACAACTATAACTGTCAAACTATAACTGTCAAACTATAACTGTACAACTATAACTGTACAACTATAACTGTCAAACTATAACTGTCAAACTATAACTGTCAAACTACAACTGTCAAACTATAACTGTACAACTATAACTGTACAACTATAACTGTCAAACTATAACAGTCAAACTATAACTGTACAACTATAACTGTACAACTATAACTGTCAAACTATAACTGTCAAACTATAACTGTACAACTATAACTGTACAACTATAACTGTCAAACTATAACTGTCAAATTATAAATGTCAAATTATAACTGTACAACTATAACTGTCAAATTATAACTGTACAACTATAACTGTCAAACTATAACTGTCAAATTATAAATGTCAAATTATAACTGTACAACTATAACTGTCAAACTATAACTGTCAAACTATAACTGTCAAACTATAACTGTCAAACTATAACTGTACAACTATAACTGTACAACTATAACTGTCAAACTATAACTGTACAACTATAACTGTACAACTATAACTGTACAACTATAACTGTCAAACTATAACTGTACAACTATAACTGTCAAACTACAACTGTACAACTATAACTGTCAAACTATAACTGTACAACTATAACTGTACAACTATAACTGTCGAACTATAACTGTACAACTATAACTGTACAACTATAACTGTACAACTATAACTGTCAAACTATAACTGTACAACTATAACTGTACAACTATAACTGTCAAACTATAACTGTACAACTATAACTGTACAACTATAACTGTCAAATTATAACTGTACAACTATAACTGTCAAACTATAACTGTCAAACTATAACTGTACAACTATAACTGTCAAACTATGACTGTACAATTATAACTGTACAACTATAACTGTCAAACTATAACTGTACAACTATAACTGTCAAACTATAACTGTACAACTATAACTGTACAACTATAACTGTCAAATTATAACTGTACAACTATAACTGTCAAACTATAACTGTACAACTATAACTGTCAAACTATAACTGTACAACTATAACTGTCAAACTATAACTGTACAACTATAACTGTCAAACTATAACTGTACAACTATAACTGTACAACTATAACTGTCAAACTATAACTGTACAACTATAACTGTCAAATTATAACTGTCAAATTATAACTGTACAACTATAACTGTACAACTATAACTGTCAAACTATAACTGTACAACTATAACTGTACAACTATAACTGTCAAACTATAACTGTCAAACTATAACTGTCAAACTATAACTGTCAAACTATAACTGTCAAACTATAACTGTACAACTATAACTGTCAAACTATAACTGTCAAACTATAACTGTACAACTATAACTGTACAACTATAACTGTCAAACTATAACTGTCAAACTATAACTGTACAACTATAACTGTCAAACTATAACTGTACAACTATAACTGTCAAACTATAACTGTCAAACTATAACTGTCAAACTATAACTGTACAACTATAACTGTCAAACTATAACTGTACAACTATAACTGTACAACTATAACTGTACAACTATAACTGTCAAACTATAACTGTACAACTATAACTGTCAAACTATAACTGTACAACTATAACTGTACAACTATAACTGTCAAACTATAACTGTACAACTATAACTGTCAAACTATAACTGTCAAACTATAACTGTACAACTATAACTGTACAACTATAACTGTCAAATTATAACTGTCAAACTATAACTGTACAACTATAACTGTACAACTATAACTGTCAAACTATAACTGTCAAACTATAACTGTACAACTATAACTGTACAACTATAACTGTCAAACTATAACTGTCAAACTATAACTGTACAACTATAACTGTACAACTATAACTGTCAAACTATAACTGTCAAACTATAACTGTCAAACTATAACTGTACAACTATAACTGTACAACTATAACTGTCAAACTATAACTGTCAAACTATAACTGTCAAACTATAACTGTACAACTATAACTGTACAACTATAACTGTCAAACTATAACTGTACAACTATAACTGTACAACTATAACTGTCAAACTATAACTGTCAAACTATAACTGTACAACTATAACTGTACAACTATAACTGTCAAACTATAACTGTACAACTATAACTGTACAACTATAACTGTCAAACTATAACTGTCAAACTATAACTGTCAAACTATAACTGTCAAATTATAACTGTACAACTATAACTGTCAAACTATAACTGTCAAATTATAACTGTCAAATTATAACTGTACAACTATAACTGTCAAACTATAACTGTCAAACTATAACTGTCAAACTATAACTGTCAAACTATAACTGTACAACTATAACTGTACAACTATAACTGTCAAACTATAACTGTACAACTATAACTGTACAACTATAACTGTACAACTATAACTGTCAAACTATAACTGTACAACTATAACTGTCAAACTACAACTGTACAACTATAACTGTCAAACTATAACTGTACAACTATAACTGTACAACTATAACTGTCAAACTATAACTGTACAACTATAACTGTACAACTATAACTGTCAAACTATAACTGTACAACTATAACTGTACAACTATAACTGTCAAATTATAACTGTACAACTATAACTGTCAAACTATAACTGTACAACTATAACTGTCAAACTATAACTGTCAAACTATAACTGTCAAACTATAACTGTCAAACTATAACTGTCAAACTACAACTGTCAAACTATAACTGTACAACTATAACTGTACAACTATAACTGTCAAACTATAACAGTCAAACTATAACTGTACAACTATAACTGTACAACTATAACTGTCAAACTATAACTGTCAAACTATAACTGTACAACTATAACTGTACAACTATAACTGTCAAACTATAACTGTACAACTATAACTGTACAACTATAACTGTCAAACTATAACTGTCAAACTATAACTGTCAAACTATAACTGTCAAATTATAACTGTACAACTATAACTGTCAAACTATAACTGTCAAATTATAACTGTCAAATTATAACTGTACAACTATAACTGTCAAACTATAACTGTCAAACTATAACTGTCAAACTATAACTGTCAAACTATAACTGTACAACTATAACTGTACAACTATAACTGTCAAACTATAACTGTACAACTATAACTGTACAACTATAACTGTACAACTATAACTGTCAAACTATAACTGTACAACTATAACTGTCAAACTACAACTGTACAACTATAACTGTCAAACTATAACTGTACAACTATAACTGTACAACTATAACTGTCGAACTATAACTGTACAACTATAACTGTACAACTATAACTGTACAACTATAACTGTCAAACTATAACTGTACAACTATAACTGTACAACTATAACTGTCAAACTATAACTGTACAACTATAACTGTACAACTATAACTGTCAAATTATAACTGTACAACTATAACTGTCAAACTATAACTGTCAAACTATAACTGTACAACTATAACTGTCAAACTATGACTGTACAATTATAACTGTACAACTATAACTGTCAAACTATAACTGTACAACTATAACTGTCAAACTATAACTGTACAACTATAACTGTACAACTATAACTGTCAAATTATAACTGTACAACTATAACTGTCAAACTATAACTGTACAACTATAACTGTCAAACTATAACTGTACAACTATAACTGTCAAACTATAACTGTACAACTATAACTGTACAACTATAACTGTCAAACTATAACTGTCAAACTATAACTGTACAACTATAACTGTACAACTATAACTGTCAAACTATAACTGTCAAACTATAACTGTCAAACTATAACTGTACAACTATAACTGTACAACTATAACTGTCAAACTATAACTGTCAAACTATAACTGTCAAACTATAACTGTACAACTATAACTGTACAACTATAACTGTCAAACTATAACTGTACAACTATAACTGTACAACTATAACTGTCAAACTATAACTGTCAAACTATAACTGTACAACTATAACTGTACAACTATAACTGTCAAACTATAACTGTCAAACTATAACTGTCAAACTACAACTGTCAAACTATAACTGTACAACTATAACTGTACAACTATAACTGTCAAACTATAACAGTCAAACTATAACTGTACAACTATAACTGTACAACTATAACTGTCAAACTATAACTGTCAAACTATAACTGTACAACTATAACTGTACAACTATAACTGTCAAACTATAACTGTACAACTATAACTGTACAACTATAACTGTCAAACTATAACTGTCAAACTATAACTGTCAAACTATAACTGTCAAATTATAACTGTACAACTATAACTGTCAAACTATAACTGTCAAATTATAACTGTCAAATTATAACTGTACAACTATAACTGTCAAACTATAACTGTCAAACTATAACTGTCAAACTATAACTGTCAAACTATAACTGTACAACTATAACTGTACAACTATAACTGTCAAACTATAACTGTACAACTATAACTGTACAACTATAACTGTACAACTATAACTGTCAAACTATAACTGTACAACTATAACTGTCAAACTACAACTGTACAACTATAACTGTCAAACTATAACTGTACAACTATAACTGTACAACTATAACTGTCGAACTATAACTGTACAACTATAACTGTACAACTATAACTGTACAACTATAACTGTCAAACTATAACTGTACAACTATAACTGTACAACTATAACTGTCAAACTATAACTGTACAACTATAACTGTACAACTATAACTGTCAAATTATAACTGTACAACTATAACTGTCAAACTATAACTGTCAAACTATAACTGTACAACTATAACTGTCAAACTATGACTGTACAATTATAACTGTACAACTATAACTGTCAAACTATAACTGTACAACTATAACTGTCAAACTATAACTGTACAACTATAACTGTACAACTATAACTGTCAAATTATAACTGTACAACTATAACTGTCAAACTATAACTGTACAACTATAACTGTCAAACTATAACTGTACAACTATAACTGTCAAACTATAACTGTACAACTATAACTGTCAAACTATAACTGTACAACTATAACTGTACAACTATAACTGTCAAACTATAACTGTACAACTATAACTGTCAAATTATAACTGTCAAATTATAACTGTACAACTATAACTGTACAACTATAACTGTCAAACTATAACTGTACAACTATAACTGTACAACTATAACTGTCAAACTATAACTGTCAAACTATAACTGTCAAACTATAACTGTCAAACTATAACTGTCAAACTATAACTGTACAACTATAACTGTCAAACTATAACTGTCAAACTATAACTGTACAACTATAACTGTACAACTATAACTGTCAAACTATAACTGTCAAACTATAACTGTACAACTATAACTGTCAAACTATAACTGTACAACTATAACTGTCAAACTATAACTGTCAAACTATAACTGTCAAACTATAACTGTACAACTATAACTGTCAAACTATAACTGTACAACTATAACTGTACAACTATAACTGTACAACTATAACTGTCAAACTATAACTGTACAACTATAACTGTCAAACTATAACTGTACAACTATAACTGTACAACTATAACTGTCAAACTATAACTGTACAACTATAACTGTCAAACTATAACTGTCAAACTATAACTGTACAACTATAACTGTACAACTATAACTGTCAAATTATAACTGTCAAACTATAACTGTACAACTATAACTGTACAACTATAACTGTCAAACTATAACTGTCAAACTATAACTGTACAACTATAACTGTACAACTATAACTGTCAAACTATAACTGTCAAACTATAACTGTACAACTATAACTGTACAACTATAACTGTCAAACTATAACTGTCAAACTATAACTGTCAAACTATAACTGTACAACTATAACTGTACAACTATAACTGTCAAACTATAACTGTCAAACTATAACTGTCAAACTATAACTGTACAACTATAACTGTACAACTATAACTGTCAAACTATAACTGTACAACTATAACTGTACAACTATAACTGTCAAACTATAACTGTCAAACTATAACTGTACAACTATAACTGTACAACTATAACTGTCAAACTATAACTGTACAACTATAACTGTACAACTATAACTGTCAAACTATAACTGTCAAACTATAACTGTCAAACTATAACTGTCAAATTATAACTGTACAACTATAACTGTCAAACTATAACTGTCAAATTATAACTGTCAAATTATAACTGTACAACTATAACTGTCAAACTATAACTGTCAAACTATAACTGTCAAACTATAACTGTCAAACTATAACTGTACAACTATAACTGTACAACTATAACTGTCAAACTATAACTGTACAACTATAACTGTACAACTATAACTGTACAACTATAACTGTCAAACTATAACTGTACAACTATAACTGTCAAACTACAACTGTACAACTATAACTGTCAAACTATAACTGTACAACTATAACTGTACAACTATAACTGTCAAACTATAACTGTACAACTATAACTGTACAACTATAACTGTCAAACTATAACTGTACAACTATAACTGTACAACTATAACTGTCAAATTATAACTGTACAACTATAACTGTCAAACTATAACTGTACAACTATAACTGTCAAACTATAACTGTCAAACTATAACTGTCAAACTATAACTGTCAAACTATAACTGTCAAACTACAACTGTCAAACTATAACTGTACAACTATAACTGTACAACTATAACTGTCAAACTATAACAGTCAAACTATAACTGTACAACTATAACTGTACAACTATAACTGTCAAACTATAACTGTCAAACTATAACTGTACAACTATAACTGTACAACTATAACTGTCAAACTATAACTGTACAACTATAACTGTACAACTATAACTGTCAAACTATAACTGTCAAACTATAACTGTCAAACTATAACTGTCAAATTATAACTGTACAACTATAACTGTCAAACTATAACTGTACAACTATAACTGTACAACTATAACTGTCAAACTATAACTGTCAAATTATAACTGTCAAATTATAACTGTACAACTATAACTGTCAAACTATAACTGTACAACTATAACTGTACAACTATAACTGTCAAACTATAACTGTCAAATTATAACTGTCAAATTATAACTGTACAACTATAACTGTCAAACTATAACTGTCAAACTATAACTGTCAAACTATAACTGTCAAACTATAACTGTACAACTATAACTGTACAACTATAACTGTCAAACTATAACTGTACAACTATAACTGTACAACTATAACTGTACAACTATAACTGTCAAACTATAACTGTACAACTATAACTGTCAAACTACAACTGTACAACTATAACTGTCAAACTATAACTGTACAACTATAACTGTACAACTATAACTGTCGAACTATAACTGTACAACTATAACTGTACAACTATAACTGTACAACTATAACTGTCAAACTATAACTGTACAACTATAACTGTACAACTATAACTGTCAAACTATAACTGTACAACTATAACTGTACAACTATAACTGTCAAATTATAACTGTACAACTATAACTGTCAAACTATAACTGTCAAACTATAACTGTACAACTATAACTGTCAAACTATGACTGTACAATTATAACTGTACAACTATAACTGTCAAACTATAACTGTACAACTATAACTGTCAAACTATAACTGTACAACTATAACTGTACAACTATAACTGTCAAATTATAACTGTACAACTATAACTGTCAAACTATAACTGTACAACTATAACTGTCAAACTATAACTGTACAACTATAACTGTCAAACTATAACTGTACAACTATAACTGTCAAACTATAACTGTACAACTATAACTGTAGAACTATAACTGTCAAACTATAACTGTACAACTATAACTGTCAAATTATAACTGTCAAATTATAACTGTACAACTATAACTGTACAACTATAACTGTCAAACTATAACTGTACAACTATAACTGTACAACTATAACTGTCAAACTATAACTGTCAAACTATAACTGTCAAACTATAACTGTCAAACTATAACTGTCAAACTATAACTGTACAACTATAACTGTCAAACTATAACTGTCAAACTATAACTGTACAACTATAACTGTACAACTATAACTGTCAAACTATAACTGTCAAACTATAACTGTACAACTATAACTGTCAAACTATAACTGTACAACTATAACTGTCAAACTATAACTGTCAAACTATAACTGTCAAACTATAACTGTACAACTATAACTGTCAAACTATAACTGTACAACTATAACTGTACAACTATAACTGTACAACTATAACTGTCAAACTATAACTGTACAACTATAACTGTCAAACTATAACTGTACAACTATAACTGTACAACTATAACTGTCAAACTATAACTGTACAACTATAACTGTCAAACTATAACTGTCAAACTATAACTGTACAACTATAACTGTACAACTATAACTGTCAAATTATAACTGTCAAACTATAACTGTACAACTATAACTGTACAACTATAACTGTCAAACTATAACTGTCAAACTATAACTGTCAAACTATAACTGTACAACTATAACTGTACAACTATAACTGTCAAACTATAACTGTCAAACTATAACTGTACAACTATAACTGTACAACTATAACTGTCAAACTATAACTGTCAAACTATAACTGTCAAACTATAACTGTACAACTATAACTGTACAACTATAACTGTCAAACTATAACTGTCAAACTATAACTGTCAAACTATAACTGTACAACTGTAACTGTACAACTATAACTGTCAAACTATAACTGTACAACTATAACTGTACAACTATAACTGTCAAACTATAACTGTCAAACTATAACTGTACAACTATAACTGTACAACTATAACTGTCAAACTATAACTGTACAACTATAACTGTACAACTATAACTGTCAAACTATAACTGTCAAACTATAACTGTCAAACTATAACTGTCAAATTATAACTGTACAACTATAACTGTCAAACTATAACTGTCAAATTATAACTGTCAAATTATAACTGTACAACTATAACTGTCAAACTATAACTGTCAAACTATAACTGTCAAACTATAACTGTCAAACTATAACTGTACAACTATAACTGTACAACTATAACTGTCAAACTATAACTGTACAACTATAACTGTACAACTATAACTGTACAACTATAACTGTCAAACTATAACTGTACAACTATAACTGTCAAACTACAACTGTACAACTATAACTGTCAAACTATAACTGTACAACTATAACTGTACAACTATAACTGTCAAACTATAACTGTACAACTATAACTGTACAACTATAACTGTCAAACTATAACTGTACAACTATAACTGTACAACTATAACTGTCAAATTATAACTGTACAACTATAACTGTCAAACTATAACTGTACAACTATAACTGTCAAACTATAACTGTCAAACTATAACTGTCAAACTATAACTGTACAACTATAACTGTCAAACTATAACTGTCAAACTATAACTGTACAACTATAACTGTACAACTATAACTGTCAAACTATAACTGTCAAACTATAACTGTCAAACTATACCTGTCAAACTATAACTGTCAAACTATAACTGTCAAACTATAACTGTACAACTATAACTGTACAACTATAACTGTACAACTATAACTGTACAACTATAACTGTACAACTATAACTGTACAACTATAACTGTCAAACTATACCTGTCAAACTATAACTGTACAACTATAACTGTACAACTATAACTGTCAAACTATAACTGTCAAACTATAACTGTCAAACTATAACTGTCAAACTACAACTGTACAACTATAACTGTCAAACTATAACTGTCAAACTATAACTGTCAAACTATAACTGTACAACTACAACTGTAAAACTATAACTGTACAACTATAACTGTCAAACTATAACTGTCAAACTATAACTGTCAAACTATAACTGTCAAACTATAACTGTACAACTATAACTGTACAACTATAACTGTCAAGCTATAACTGTCAAACTATAACTGTCAAACTATAACTGTCAAACTATAACTGTACAACTATAACTGTACAACTATAACTGTCAAACTATAACTGTCAAACTATAACTGTACAACTATAACTGTCAAACTATAACTGTACAACTGTAACTGTACAACTATAACTGTCAAACTATAACTGTACAACTATAACTGTACAACTATAACTGTCAAACTATAACTGTCAAATTATAACTGTACAACTATAACTGTACAACTATAACTGTACAACTATAACTGTACAACTATAACTGTACAACTATAACTGTACAACTATAACTGTCAAACTATACCTGTCAAACTATACCTGTCAAACTATAACTGTCAAACTATAACTGTACAACTATAACTGTACAACTATAACTGTCAAACTATAACTGTCAAACTATAACTGTCAAACTATAACTGTCAAACTACAACTGTACAACTATAACTGTCAAACTATAACTGTCAAACTATAACTGTCAAACTATAACTGTACAACTACAACTGTAAAACTATAACTGTACAACTATAACTGTCAAACTATAACTGTCAAACTATAACTGTCAAACTATAACTGTCAAACTATAACTGTACAACTATAACTGTACAACTATAACTGTCAAGCTATAACTGTCAAACTATAACTGTCAAACTATAACTGTCAAACTATAACTGTACAACTATAACTGTACAACTATAACTGTCAAACTATAACTGTACAACTATAACTGTCAAGCTATAACTGTACAACTATAACTGTCAAACTATAACTGTACAACTATAACTGTACAACTATAACTGTCAAACTATAACTGTCAAACTATAACTGTCAAACTATAACTGTACAACTATAACTGTCAAACTATAACTGTCAAACTATAACTGTCAAACTATAACTGTACAACTATAACTGTACAACTATAACTGTCAAACTATAACTGTACAACTATAACTGTACAACTATAACTGTACAACTATAACTGTCAAACTATAACTGTACAACTATAACTGTACAACTATAACTGTCAAACTATAACTGTCAAACTATAACTGTACAACTATAACTGTCAAACTATAACTGTACAACTATAACTGTACAACTATACCTGTCAAACTATAACTGTACAACTATAACTGTACAACTATAACTGTCAAACTATAACTGTCAAACTATAACTGTACAACTATAACTGTCAAACTATAACTGTACAACTATAACTGTACAACTATAACTGTCAAACTATAACTGTACAACTATAACTGTACAACTATAACTGTCAAACTATAACTGTCAAATTATAACTGTACAACTATAACTGTACAACTATAACTGTCAAACTATAACTGTCAAATTATAACTGTACAACTATAACTGTACAACTATAACTGTCAAACTACAACTGTCAAACTATAACTGTACAACTATAACTGTACAACTATAACTGTCAAACTATAACTGTACAACTATAACTGTACAACTATAACTGTCAAACTATAACTGTACAACTATAACTGTACAACTATAACTGTCAAACTATAACTGTCAAATTATAACTGTACAACTATAACTGTACAACTATAACTGTCAAACTATAACTGTCAAACTATAACTGTACAACTATAACTGTACAACTATAACTGTCAAATTATAACTGTACAACTATAACTGTCAAACTACAACTGTCAAACTATAACTGTCAAACTATAACTGTCAAACTATAACTGTCAAACTATAACTGTACAACTATAACTGTCAAATTATAACTGTCAAACTATAACTGTCAAACTATAACTGTACAACTATAACTGTCAAACTATAACTGTACAACTATAACAGTCAAACTATAACTGTACAACTATAACAGTCAAACTATAACTGTACAACTATAACAGTCAAACTATAACTGTACAACTATAACAGTCAAACTATAACTGTACAACTATAACAGTCAAACTATATGCACTCCTAGATGAAGTGAGAAGTTTTCTTTCAATGTGTTTTTCTTCTAAATCCCCGATTGGAGCCTATTACTGATATATGCTGGATATTATCTGTCCTGAGCAACATGAGTAATGCATTTTTGATTCAAAACAAATGTGCTGCTATCTTCATGCACTTCATCAGAGCTGTAGGAGTGTGAAAGACAGAGTTCGAATGAAGTGCTAATTGAAACACTTCAGGATAGACAGAGTTTGACAGAAAGACAGAACTCGACACTAATGTACCATAGCAGTATAAATGTAGTTGTCACGGCAGTGAGACACAGAGGTGCCCAGCAACACAATGGACCTAAGTCTCCGATTCTTTGATTAGGTTTGATTTGTGACCTACTTACACAATATACACATTTCAGATGCTCACTTTCCTTGGGATGAATAGGAAATATAAAAAGCGTAAGATAGAAGAAGCTCAGAAGGAAAAGCATCTCTTCAGAAGCTGCTCTTAATCCCTTCATTTGATATTGACTACATCAAATAGAAAACCAAACAAGCACTTGCACTGGGACTCCTTGGAATCTCTATTAGGCAAATACATTCATGTTGTTAAGAAATCCACAGTACAGTATTTTATCAGTTCAAATTGATCTTCACACATTCCGCGTGTCTGATTTTATACATTTCTGAGAGGGAAAAAAGTTAGGTGTTGACTAACCACGAGTAAACTGTAGGCTATAAAAATAAAGAGATTTACACACTCTATATACAAACTTCCAGAAATGTAGTTAGTAAACCACCAACGTTTCAGGATTTTAATACCTACTAGAAGTGGGAATGATGGCACAGACAGACTGGAACCCAGGCTACAGATCCACGGATTCTTCATTAGTTTGTAAGTTAGTTGGCATGGTAACTGTATAGCAGGGTCCGGTCAGACTCCAACTGACACCAGTGTCCTCTACAATATGGAGATGATGTAATCCCTTAACACCCACAACACATCTCCCTGACCTGACACTTTTGGCGTGTGTGTGTGTGTTTGCGTGCGTGCGTGTGTGTGTGCGTGTGTGTGTGTGTGTTTGTGTGTGTGTGTGCGTGTGTGTGTGTGTGTGTGTGTGTGTGTAATCATGTAACACCATAAACACATCTCCCTGACCTGACACTTTTGGCGTGTGTGTGTGTGTTTGCGTGCGTGCGTGCGTGTGTGTGTATGTGTGTTCGTGTGTGTGTGTGTGTGTAATAATGTAACACCATACACACAACTCTCAGTCCTGACAAGTTAAAAAAAAATCTCTCTCTTGCTCAATTACAATTTCAATTCAAGGGGCTTTACTGGCATGGGAAACAGTAAACATTACACTCACAAAAGATAAAAAAGATAAAATACTCTCTCTATATATCTCTCTCCATGTAAAATGTTGAAAGAGTCAACAAACTTGATATATTTTCCCCTAAACCTACCACCCCTTCCCTAATTGGAGTAAACTAATGGACCACAAAACTTCTAGTTCCAGCTTATACATACTATTGACTCTAAATGTTACGGACACTATTTTACAATAGTTACAGTATGTTTTTGTTTGTTTTCTGTCCCATCCTTCAGCTACCTTCAACCCTCCTATCTATCTCTGAAGACCATCAAGTTTTGATTTCCATTTGCCATATATTTTCCATCTGTGCTGTTTCACAAAAGATTTACAGGTTTATGGACACAGAATATTTTACATTAGTTATCTTGTTATTTTTAGTCCAACCGTTGTGCCTCTAACGTTGTGGCAACAGTTTGTGGAAGGCCCTTTCCTATTTCAGCATGGCAATGCTCGCGTGGTTTGTTGTGATTGGTGTGGAAGAACTTGAGTGGCCTGCACAGAGCCCTGACCTCAACCCCCATTCGAACACCTTTGGGATGAATTTCTACATCTAGTGGAAAGTCTTCCCAGAAGAGTGGAGGTTGTTATAGCAGCAAAAGGGGGACTAACTCCATGTTAATGCCCATGATTTTGGAATGAGACGTTTGACGAGCAGGTGTCCACATACTTTTAGCCATGTAGAGTTCATGTCATAGTCAGCCAGTTCACACCTTTACATGATTCAGATTGAGATCACGTTATTGGTCAATTGTTCCAACCGAAATGTTACTTCCACTTTTAATCCAACCCCTCGGAAAGACACATACATATAGATGTTTTGGAGAGGCGGGGGGAGGGGGTGACCTGGGAGCTGTTGTTGTGGGGTGGTTAAGTGTCTAGCTCAAGG
>NC_048568.1:36470000-36577500 GCF_013265735.2 Oncorhynchus mykiss
GGCTCAAACACATTAAGAAGGAAAGAAATTCCACAAATTAACTTTTAAATGTTTTTACATTTTATTTAACCATTACTTAACTAGGCAAGTCAGTTAAGAACAAATTCTTAATTACAATGATGGCCTACCAAAAGGCAAAAGGCCTCCTGCGGGGACGGGGGCTGGGATTAAAAAATAAATAAATAAATATATATACAGTGGGGAGTACAAGTATTTGATACACTGCCGATTATTCAGGTTTTCCTACTTACAAAGCATGTAGAGGTCTGTAATTTTTATCATAGGTACACTTCAACTGTGAGAGACGGAATCTAAAACAAAAATCCAGAAAATCATATTGTATGATTTTTAAGTAATTAATTTGCATTTTATTGCATGACATAAGTATTTGATCACCTACCAACCCGTAAGAATTCCGGCTCTCACAGACCTGTTAGTTTTTCTTTAAGAAGCCCTCCTGTTCTCCACTTATTACCTGTATTAACTGCACCTGTTTGAACTCGTTACCTGTATAAAATACACCTGTCCACACACTCAATCAAACAGACTCCAACCTCTCCACAATGGCCAAGACCAGAGAGCTGTGTAAGGACATCAGGGATAAAATTGTAGACCTGCACAAGGCTGAGATGGGCTACAGGACAATAGGCAAGCAGCTTGGTGAGAAGGCAACAACTGTTGGCACAATTATTAGAAAATGGAAGAAGTTCAAGATGACAGTCAATCACCCTCGGTCTGGGGCTCCATGCAAGATCTCACCTCGTGGGGCATCAATTATCATGAGGAAGGTGAGGGATCAGCCCAGAACTACACGGCAGGACCTGGTCAATGACCTGAAGAGAGCTGGGACCACACTAAAAAAGAAAACCATTAGTAACACACTACGCCGTCATGGATTAAAATCCTGCAGCGCACGCAAGCTCACCCTGCTCAAGCCAGCGCATGTCCAGGCCCGTCTGAAGTTTGCCAATGACCATCTGGATGATCCAGAGGAGGAATGGGAGAAGGTCATGTGGTCTGATGAGATGAAAATAGACCTTTTTGGTCTAAACTCCACTCGCTGTGTTTGGAGGAAGAAGAAGGATGAGTACAACCCCAAGAACACCATCCCAACCGTGAAGCATGGAGGTGGAAACATCATTCTTTGGGGATGCTTTTCTGCAAAGGGGACAGGACGACTGCACCATATTGAGTGGAGGATGGATGGGGCCATGTATCGCGAGATCTTGGCCAACCACCTCCTTCCTTCAGTAAGAGCATTGAAGATGGGTCGTGGCTGGGTCTTCCAGCATGACAACGACCCGAAACACAGCCAGGGCAACTAAGGAGTGGCTCCGTAAGAAGCATCTCAAGGTCCTGGAGTGGCCTAGCCAGTCTCCAGACCTGAACCCAATATAACATCTTTGGAGGGAGCTGAAAGTTCGTATTTCCCAGCGACAGCCCCGAAACCTGAAGGATCTGGAGAAGGTCTGTATGGAGGAGTGGGCCAAAATCCCTGCTGCAGTGTGTGCAAACCTGGTCAAGAACTACAGGAAACGTATGATCTCTGTAATTGCAAACAAAGGTTTCTGTACCATATATTAAGTTCTGCTTTTCTGAGGTTTCAAATACTTATGTCATGCAATAAAATGCAAATTAATTACTTAAAAATCATACAATGTGATGTTCTGTATTTTTGTTTTAGATTCCGTCTCTCACAGTTGAAGTGTACCTATGATACAAATTACAGACCTCTACATTTTTTGTATGTAGGAAAACCTGTAAGTAGAAAAAAAAATGGCACTGTATCAAATACTTGTTCTCCCCACTCTATATAAATATAGGACAAAACACACATCACGTCTGCTAATTTAAATGTATTCCAGGTGACTACCTCATGAACCTGGTTGAGAGAATGCCAAGAGTATGCAAAGCTGTCACCAAGGCATAGGGTGGCTACTTTGAAGAATCTCAAATATAAGATATATTTTGATTTATTTAACACAATTTTGGTTACTACATGATTCCATATGTGTTATTTCATAGTTTTGATGTCTTCACTATTATTCTACAATGTAGTAGTAAAAATAAAATAGTAAAAATAAATAAAAACCCTTGAATGAGTAAGTGTGTCCAAACTTTTGACTGGTACTGTATAAGTGCATATCTACCTACATTACCTCATACTCCTGCACATGGACTCGGTACTGGTACACAATGTACAGTATATAGCCAAGTTATCATTCCTCATTATGTATTTATTATTACTTGTTTTACTGTAGTATTATTTCTCTATTATCTTTCTCTCTGCATTGTTGGGAAGGGCCCATATGTCAGCCATTCATTGTTAGTCCACACCTGCTTTTTATCAAGCACGTGATTGAACATCCTTCCATCAAGCAGATAGGCCTTCAGCTTAGACTGGTAGGATAACGGGTGGTCAATAGCCCTCATCACAAACCTACCTTCAGCTTAGACTTGTAGGACAACAGGTGGTCAATAGCCCTCGTCACAAACCTACCTTCAGCTTAGACTTGTAGGACAACAGGTGGTCAATAGCCCTCGTCACAAACCTACCTTCAGCTTAGACTTGTAGGACAACAGGTGGTCAATAGCCCTCGTCACAAACCTACCTTCAGCTTAGCCTTGTAGGACAACAGGTGGTCAATAGCCCTCGTCACAAACCTACCTTCAGCTTAGACTTGTAGGACAACAGGTGGTCAATAGCCTTCGTCACAAACCTACCTTCAGCTTAGCCTTGTAGGACAACAGGTGGTCAATAGCCCTCGTCACAAACCTACCTTCAGCTTAGCCTTGTAGGACAACAGGTGGTCAATAGCCCTCATCACAAACCTGCCTTCCATGTGGTCTTGTCATGGGGAGGAATACTGATTTGGTTATATATTGTAGATAGCAACATGCCAGGTTAGTATGCAGTACTGCATAGGTCCAGTCTTAGATGACATTCCATGCATAATATGTCAATTGTTATGAGCCATTGTAGTATTAGACAAGCCTTCTCTTGGGTTGTTTCCTGTTGGGTTTGAGACAAGGCATTCATTCCACCAGTTACCTGTTTAACACTAATAACACTGTTGACTCTGGTAGGCAAACAAAGTGACAAAGGGACACTGACATGTCTAACAAGCCATACAAAACAGACAGAAGCAAGTCTGACAAACCAAACATGGACATGCTGTTTGCATTTATCCAAACTGACAAGTCAATTTTGCTCCTAAAAGTCTCCACCCTTGACCCACATCCACAAACACAACCATATCCACCAACACAACCATATCCACCAACACAACCATATCCACCTACACAACCATATCCACAACCATATCCACCAACACAACCATATCCACCTACACAACCATATCCACCAACACAACCATATCCACCAACACAACCATATCCACCAACACAACCATATCCACCAACACAACCATATCCACCAACACAACCATATCCACCTACACAACCATATCCACCTACACAACCATATCCACAAACACAACCATATCCACCAACACAACCATATCCACCAACACAACCATATCCACCAACACAACCATATCCACCAACACAACCATATCCACTAACACAACCATATCCACCTACACAACCATATCCACCAACACAACCATATCCACCTACACAACCATATCCACCTACACAACCATATCCACAACCATATCCACCTACACAACCATATCCACCAACACAACCATATCCACCAACACAACCATATCCACCAACACAACCATATCCACCAACACAACCATATCCACCTACACAACCATATCCACAAACACAACCATATCCACCAACACAACCATATCCACCAACACAACCATATCCACCAACACAACCATATCCACCAACACAACCATATCCACCAACACAACCATATCCACCTACACAACCATATCCACCTACACAACCATATCCACCTACACAACCATATCCACAAACACAACCATATCCACCAACACAACCATATCCACCAACACAACCATATCCACCAACACAACCATATCCACCAACACAACCATATCCACTAACACAACCATATCCACCTACACAACCATATCCACCAACACAACCATATCCACCTACACAACCATATCCACCTACACAACCATATCCACAACCATATCCACCAACACAACCATATCCACAACCATATCCACAAACACAACCATATCCACCAACACAACCATATCCAACAACACAACCATATCCACCAACACAACCATATCCACCTACACAACCATATCCACAACCATATCCACCTACACAACCATATCCACCAACACAACCATATCCACCTACACAACCATATCCACCAACACAACCATATCCACCAACACAACCATATCCACCAACACAACCATATCCACCAACACAACCATATCCACCAACACAACCATATCCAACAACACAACCATATCCACCAACACAACCATATCCACCTACACAACCATATCCACCTACACAACCATATCCACAACCATATCCACCTACACAACCATATCCACCAACACAACCATATCCACCAACACAACCATATCCACCAACACAACCATATCCAACAACACAACCATATCCACCTACACAACCACATCCACCAACACAACCATATCCACCTACACAACCATATCCACCTACACAACCATATCCACAACCATATCCACCTACACAACCATATCCACCAACACAACCATATCCACCAACACAACCATATCCACCTACACAACCATATCCACCTACACAACCATATCCACAACCATATCCACCAACACAACCATATCCACCTACACAACCATATCCACCTACACAACCATATCCACAACCATATCCACCAACACAACCATATCCACCTACACAACCATATCCACAACCATATCCACCAACACAACCATATCCACCTACACAACCATATCCACCTACACAACCATATCCACAACCATATCCACCAACACAACCATATCCACCTACACAACCATATCCACAACCATATCCACCAACACAACCATATCCACCTACACAACCACCTCTCCTCCTTCTCCCTCCCCCTTCTCCCTCCCACTCTCTACCTCTCCTCCTTCTCCCTCCCACCCTCTCCCTCTCCCTCCCCTGGCTTTAAACTCCTTTCTATCTCTCACGGTTGTAAGGACCACTGCACCCCCAGACATTGACTCAGTACCTGTATCCATTGTTTATAGCCTCCTTATTGTTATGTACATTTCTTGTGTTACCTTGTGATTGATTCTATTTTTTTTGTATTTTTGTTTATTTAGTAAATATTTTATTAACTCTATTTCTTGAACTGCATTGTTGGTTAAGGGCTTGTATGTAAGCATTTCACAGTAAGGTCACACTTGTTGTACTCGGTGCATGTGACAAATTTGATTTGATTTGACTTCACGCCAGAAAGCAACCCCCTTTTCCCAGAGCGCCTGACTGGCTGAATGCCTGCCAAAAGTCGGGGGCCGGCAAACCGTGCCAATATATCCTCCAAAAAGTCTGACAAACAGTCTGTTCCGCTGCCATTAGAACAGCGGGACATTACAACTTATTCCACAATTATAACATAATGAATTAAAAAGCTATCATACATTAGGCCACTCCATTACACAGAATAGTGTGGATGTTGTACACACACAAGCTAAAACGAACAAGTGACAGGATAAAAGGAGAGAGAAAGTATGAGACAGGTTGCTGCCACTACAATGTTCACGTCTACTTATAATCGACCACGACATCCAACAAGGTAACACGGCAGAGTCATCAAAGCTTTTCAAAGCAAACCTTTTGCTCTGTCAAATTATGTGTGTGGGTGTGTGTCTCCATATCTGTCTGTCTGTCTGTGTCTCCATGTCAGCCTGTCTGTCTGTGTCTCCATGTCCGCCTGTCTGTCTGTGTCTCCATGTCTGTCTGTGTCTCCATGTCCGCCTGTCTGTCTGTGTCTCCATGTCAGCCTGTCTGTCTGTGTCTCCATGTCTGTCTGTGTCTCCATGTCTGTCTGTGTCTCCATGTCTGTCTGTGTCTCCATGTCTCCATGTCTGTCTAGGTCTCCATGTCAGCCTGTCTGTGTCTTCATGTCAGCCTGTCTGTCTGTGTCTCCATGTCCGCCTGTCTGTCTGTGTCTCCATGTCTGTCTGTGTCTCCATGTCCGCCTGTCTGTCTGTGTCTCCATGTCAGCCTGTCTGTCTGTGTCTCCATGTCTGTCTGTGTCTCCATGTCCGCCTGCCTGTCTGTGTCTCCATGTCAGCCTGTCTGTCTGTGTCTCCATGTCAGCCTGTCTGTCTGTGTCTCCATGTCAGCCTGTCTGTCTGTCTGTGTCTCCATGTCCGCCTGTCTGTCTGTGTCTCCATGTCAGCCTGTCTGTCTGTGTCTCCATGTCTGTCTGTGTCTCCATGTCTGTCTGTGTCTCCATGTCTGTCTGTGTCTCCATGTCTCCATGTCTGTCTAGGTCTCCATGTCAGCCTGTCTGTGTCTTCATGTCAGCCTGTCTGTCTGTGTCTCCATGTCTCCATGTCTGTCTGTGTCTCCATGTCAGCCTGTCTGTCTGTGTCTCCATGTCTCCATGTCTGTCTGTGTCTCCATGTCCGCCTGCCTGTCTAGGTCTCCATGTCAGCCTGTCTGTCTGTGTCTCCATGTCAGCCTGTCTGTCTGTGTCTCCATGTCAGCCTGTCTGTGTCTTCATGTCAGCCTGTCTGTCTGTCTCTCCATGTCAGCCTGTCTGTCTGTGTCTCCATTTCGGTGCCATCACGTGAATGCATGCATATGGAGCATAATCAACAAGCGTCCATAAAGACAGCCTACAGCAAATATTTACATTCCACTCAATGGGTTTCTCTATAGCCCAGTGAGTTGATTGCTTTGTTAATGGCAACAGTGCAGTGTAGTGTAGTGGAACACGGGGAGCAGAGTGCCGGGATGGAGGGACAGAGGGACAGAGGGACAGAGGGACAGAGGGAGCTAATGTAGCGGAGCGTAGCCAAACAGCTACACCACTATAATTAGGGGGAAAAATAAACCGTTAATGTGGCAGCACTCGGGAGAAACACAAAGAAATATGACAACGATATGCCTCACAGCCCATTACCCAATATGCACTGCTTCACTTCAGCGAACGGGCTGTGGAAGTTTTACCATAGGGTTGGCAGTCAGGCCAGATATTGTGTGTTTAGAATATTCAAAAGAGGTCTTCACGATTATATATGAATAATGCTGCTTGTGACAATACTACTAAAAGCATTAACTGAAGCATTGACGGAAGCTTTGTAGCTAGATTTCTAAACTGAAACAATAACAAAGCTGGCACCCTGCCACCCTGCCACTGTTTTGGTAAAAAGCTAAGGGATGGGCCTGGATGAATGTAAACATTCTATAGTTAATATACATGAATACAGACTAAAGCGAGTTTCCCTCTGTGACTTCTAGGAAGATTTTAACCAATTTCTGGAGATCATTATTTATTTAATATGATTATTGATTCATTTTAACGTTTAAAAAAATCTGGTC
The DNA here is from genome assembly GCF_013265735.2 of Oncorhynchus mykiss. Lineage (NCBI taxonomy): Eukaryota > Metazoa > Chordata > Actinopteri > Salmoniformes > Salmonidae > Oncorhynchus > Oncorhynchus mykiss. The sequence continues at coordinate 36,477,516 of NC_048568.1, forward strand.
AACCCTGTTAAGTGAACTGTACTCTTGTTCTAATATGGTGCAAATATTCATTTTTAAATATATATATATATATATATATATATATATATATATATATATATATATATATATAAAGAAACAAGTTAAATCATATTGTGAGCTGGTTCATTTCTTTTTGACCATTTTCTGATGTTTTGTGGTGGAAAATTGAGCGGGTCCATTATAACATGTCAACCCTGTTACCTGTAGATAGATAGGCTAGATAGATAGATAGACCTGTAGATAGATAGATAGATAGATAGACCTGTAGATAGATAGATAGGCTGTAGATAGATAGATAGATAGATAGACCTGTAGATAGATAGATAGGCTGTAGATAGATAGATAGATAGACCTGTAGATAGATAGATAGACCTGTAGATAGATAGATAGATAGATAGACCTGTAGATAGATAGGCTAGAAATGTTTTTTTTTTGTGAAGCTTGCATTCAATTGTCCATCACTGTTGCACACAACAACCTTCCGTTCCTCTTGTCACAAGGGGATTCACGGCTAATTTAAGATTAAGTTGTCAACCTTGTTATGGTCAACCATGTTACGGTCAACCCTGTTACGGTCAACCCTGTTACGGTCAACCCTGTCAACCCTGTTACGGTCAACCCTGTTACGGTCAACCCTGTTACGGTCAACCCTGTTACGGTCAACCCTGTTACGGTCAACATTGTTATGGTCAACATGTTATGGTCAACATGCTACGGTCAATGTTGTTATGGTCAACCCTATTACGATCAACATGTTACGGTCAGCCTTGCTATGGTAAACCAAGTTACGGTCAATATTGTTACAGTATTTGGCAATAATAGGTACTTACTGTAGTATTATACTTTTTAAAACTATTGAAAAGAGAAAATATGACTTTATTAAGTTAAACATGTGCTCTTTATGACCCCAAAAAATCTCACCAAGTTAGATTACCCAGAAGACCCTCAAAAAAACAGGGGGACACATATGTATAACAAGCACAGCGAATCACTCATTTCACCACCTGTTTTCTACGTTATCGATTATTTAGAAGTTACTATCCTGGAGAAATCATGACAATCAGTGTCCGTTGAAACCAACCGAGTGTGTTCTATCTATCTCGTCTCACATGCTTCTTCTCTCTTTGATATTTTATTCCACACTCCTCTCTCTAAGAGCTGCTGATTCCATTTCACAGTAGCTATCACAGCTGCAACAATGACGTATGTTATTCATTCTTTCGTTCATTCCATCGTTGCCTCTGAGCTGCCTAATTACAGTACATCCATAATCAGCACAGGGTAGCCTGTGTTTTAATGCTAATCAGTCAGTCTTCAATGTAGCCTGTGTTTTAATATTAATCAGACCATCTTTGATGTAGACAGTGTTAAACTACTAATCAGTCTTCGATGTAGCCTGAGTTTTAATATTAATCAGACAGTCTTCAATGTAGCCTGTGTTTTAATACTGTGGTGAAACTGTGGGACAGCTTGTAAGGGAGGACGTCACTAAATCATTAGCTAATTGCTCACACCTGTGCCTGCTTGCAAGGCTCTGCCGGGACTCTGAAAAACTGATATAAGGCAGAGCAGAGAGAGCAGGTAGTTCTTGGCGAGGGAGCTGTGCTTTGATGAACGTTGGGCTTGTAGCCTTATCCACATTGCACTCTCCTTAATGAGGGGAGGTTGTCCTTCGCTGCTGGGTAGGGAGACCCGCTAAAAAGACAGGTAGTGAGGGGGAATTTGGGGAACAAGATAAGATAGTGGGGTCTGTTCCCCTCCTTCTGGGAACAGACCGCGCGGCGCATTGTAGCGTTTTATTGGACATGCTAATTAATTAGGTAAGCTTTATCAGTGTTTGCACACTGAGCACACTGATAGTGTAGTAGTACACTCCTCTATTCTAAGTAATTAATCAAACAACCTACAGTGATAAACCTGAATCAGAGTATAGCCTAGTTGTTGTTCCTGTCCAGTTTGTAGCCTGTTCAGTACACAGTCAGCTGGGAAAGTTAAATTTTTACAAATGTTACATTTAAATGTTACGTCTATGATCTTTCGTTGGCCTAGTCTTGTTAAATGTTTTATACTGAACCAAATATAAAGGCAACATGTAAAGTGTTGGTCCCATGTCTCATGAGCTGAAATAAAAGATCCCAAACATGTTCCATATGTACAAAAAGCGTATTTCTCTCAAATGCTGTGCACAAATTTGTTTACATCCCTGTTAGTGAGCATTTTTCCTTTGCCAAGATAATCCATCCACCTGAAAGGTGTGGCATATCAAGAAGCTGTTAAAACAGCATGATCCTTACACAGATGCACCTTGTGCTGGCCACTAAAATGTGCAGTTTTGTCACACAACACAATGCCACAGATGTGGCGACTGTGGGCGACTATCACTCAACTAAGGTAACGTTTTTTTATTGTCAAATATAAGTCCCTTTAGTAAGACTGGTGGTAGGATGTATTTAATGTAGCTATTTAGAGTTAAAGCAAGTGACAATTGGGGATGTAAAAATCCATTGCAAACTAAACAGATGTAGTTTCTCAAACACAAGTGTCATACAGTGTTTCAGGCATAGAGCAGTAAGCTAAACAATTTATTCCAAATGTTATTCAGGATATTACCTGAAGTTCTACAAACACAATGAAAAGTAGGACACAATATAAACCCTCTGATTTATGAATTATGTCCTTTCAAATCATTCATGATTATTGTTAAGTCATCACCATTCAAAGTGAATCTAACATCAATACATTTTGAACAATTCCAAATTGAACTTCTCTCACACTGCACTTATGTTTCAGTAACAGTTATCTCAGCACATGGTTGTCTAGTCTAGACTGATGTAGAGATATCAAGTGAAAGTGACAGTTTTGAAAACTGCACATTGCTTCTCTTAATACAGTACAAATAAGCCCTACGAACACTCTTTGAAAACGTTTACAGCACACAGATAGCCAGCACACACACATTGTCTCACTCCCTCTAGTCCAAATTAATACCAGGATTATTGATTAATCCAGAACACTTCACACTCATAAAGTGTCTTCGGAAAGTAGTCAGACTTTTTCCACATTTTGTTACATTACAGCCTCATTCTAAAATGGATTAAGTAAAAAAAAAACAGCAATCTACACACAATTCCCCATAATCACAAAGCGAAAACAGATTTTTAGAAATCTTTGCTAATACATTTTTTTAAACAGAAAAATCTTATTTACATAATTAAGTATAGATAAACTTTGTTATGAGACTGGAAATTGAGCTCAGGTGCATCCTGTTTCCATTGATCATCCTTGAGATGTTTCTACAACTGCAACTGGTAAATGTTTCTACACCTACAACAGCGGTAAATTAAATTGATTGGACATGATTTGGATAGTGCACATCAGAGCAAAAACCAAGCCATGAGGTCGAAGGAACTGTCCGTAGAGCTCCAATACATGATTGTGTTGAGGCACAGATCTGGGGAAGGGTACCAAAACATTTCTGCAGCATTGAAGGTTCCTAAGAACACAGTGGCCTCAACCATTCTTAAATGGAAGAAGTTTGGAACCGACAAGACTCTTCCTAGAGCTGGCCGCTTGGCCAAACTGAGTAATCGTGGGAGAAGGGCCTTGGTCAGGGAGGTGACCAAGAACCTGATGGTCACACTGACAGAGCTTCAGAGGTCCTCTGCAGCACTCCACCAGTCAGGCCTTTATGGTAGTACCCAGACAGAAGCCACTCCTCAGTAAAAAGCCCATGACAGCCTAGTTGGAGTTTGCCTAAAAAGGCAACTAAAGACTATCAGACCATGAGAAAGATTATCTGGTCTGATGAAACCCAGATTGAACTCTTTGGCCTGAATGCCAAGCGTCACATCTGGAGGAATCCTGTCACCATCAATACGGTGAAGCATGGTGGTGGCAGAATCGTGCTGTGGGGATGTTTTTTAGCAGCAGAGACTGGGAGACCAGTCAGGTTTGAGGCAAAGATGAACAGAGCAAAGTACAGAGAGATCCTTGAATACCTGCTCCAGATAGCGCTCAGCCAAGACAATGCAGGAGTGGCTTCGGGACAAGTCTCTGAATGTCCCTGAGTGGCCAGGCCAGAGCCCGGACTTGAGACAGTGACTTTCTGAAGAGCAAGCATTTAGTTTTACTTGCATTTAAGAGCAGTTGGAGGCCACGGAAGGAGTGTTGTATGGCACTGAAGCTCGTCTAGAGGTTAGTTAACACAGTGCCCAAAGGGCCAGATGTGCACAGAATGGTGTCGTCTGCATAGAGGTGGATCAGAGAGTCACCAGCTGCAAGAGTGACATCATTGATATATACAGAGAAGAGAGTCAGCCCTATAATTGAACCCTGTGGCACCCCCATAGAGACTGCCAGAGGTCCGGACAACAGGCCCTCCGATTTGACACACTGAACTGTATCTGAGAAGTAGTTGGTGAACCAGGCTAAGCAGTCATTTGAGAAGCTAAGGCTATTGAGTCTGGCGATAAGAATGCAGTGATTGACAGAGTTGAAAGCCTTGGCCAGGTCGATGAAGACGGCTGCACAGTATTGTATTTTATCGATGGCGGATATGATATCGTTTAGGACATTGAGCGTGGCTGAGGTGCACCTATGACCAGATCGAAAACCAGATTGCATAGAGGGGAAGGTACGGTGGGATTTGAAATGGTGGGTGATCTGTTTGTTAACTTTGATTTTAGAACGGCAGGGCAGGATGGACATAGGTCTGCAACAGTTTGGGTCTAGAGTGTCTCCCCCTTTGAAGAGGGGCAGCTTTCCAATCTTTATGGATCTCAGCCGATACAAAAGAGAGGTTGAACAGGATGGTGATAGGGTTTGCAACAATTGCGCTGGATCATTTTAGAAAGAGAGGGTCCAGATTGTCTAGCCCAGCTGATTTGTAGGGGTCCAGATTTTGAAGCTCTTTCAAAGCATCAGCTATCTGGATTTGGGTGAAGGAGAAATGGGGGAGGCTTGGGCAAGTTTCTGTGGGGGACGCAGAGCTGTTGACCGGGGTAGGGGTAGCCAAGTGGAAAGCATGACCAGCCATAGAAAAATGCTTCTTGAAATTCTCAATTATTGTAGATTTATCGGTGGTGACAGTGTTTCCTAGCTTCAGTGCAGTGGGAAGCCGGGAGGAGGTGCTCTTATTCTCTATTGATTTACAGTGTCCCAGAACTTTTTGGAGTTTGTGATACAGGATGCAAATTTCTGTTTGAAAAAGCTAGCCTTTGCTTTCCTAACTGCCTGTGTATATTGGTTCCTAACCTCCCTGGAAAGTTGCATATCGCGGGGGCTTTTCTATGCTAATGCAGAACGCCACAGGATGTTTTTGTGCTGGTCAAGGGCAGTCAAGTCTGGAGTGAACCAAGGGCTATATCTGTTCTTAGTTCTACATTTTTTTAAATGGGTATGCATATTTAAGATGGTGAGGAAAGCACTTTTAAAGAATAACCAGGCATCCTCTACTGACGGAATGAGGTCAATATCCTTGTAGGATACCCGGGCCAGGTTGATTAGAAAGGCCTGCTCGCTGAAGTGTTTTAGGGAGCGTTTGACCATGATGAGGTAGGGGTGGTCGTTTGACATTTGACATTATTGACGCAGGCAATGAGCCAGTGATCTCTGAGATCCTGGTTGAAGACAGCAGAGGTGTATTTAGAGGGCATGTTGGTCAGGATGATATCTATGAGGGTGCCCGTGTTTACGGAATTAGGCCTGTACCTGGTAGGTTCCTTGATAATTTGTGTGAGATTGAGGGCATCTAGCTTAGATTGTAGGATGGCCGGGGTGTTAAGCATATCCCAGTTTAGGTCACCTAACAGTACAAACTCTGAAGATAAATGGGAGGCAATTAATTCACATATGGTCTCCAGGGCACAGCTGGGGGCTGAGGGGGGTCTATAACAAGCAGCAACAGTGAGAGACTTATTTCTGGAAAGGTGGATTTTTTAAAGTAGAAGCTCAAAGTGTTTGGGCAAAGATAGCCTGCAGAGTTCTATCATGCTATCTCTGCAGTAGTGTCACGACTTCCGCCGAAGTTGGTGCCTCTCCTTGTTCAGGCGGCGTTCGGCGGTCGTCGTCACTGGCTTTCTAGCTGCCACCGATCTACGTTTCATTTTCTATTTGTTTTGTCTTGATTGCACTCACCTGGTTGCCATTACGTTATAATTATTTTCTCTATTTAACCCTCTTTGTTCCCAATATGTCTTGTGCCTGCTTGTTCCTTGTTGAGTGTTATTGGACTGCTGTGTCATGGTGTGTTTTCCCTGCGTTTAATTTTTTGGTTCTTTCTTTTCGAGTAAAGTACGTTACTTTACTCAGTTCTGTGTCCTGCGCTTGACTCCGTCCTCACCGCTGCACACTGACACATGACAAGTAGATTGCAAACCCCCCCTTTGGCAGTTCTATCTTGGCGGAAAATGTTGTAGTTGGGGATGGACATTTCAGAATTTCTGTTGGCTTTCCTAAGCCAGGATTCAGACACGGCTAGGACATCAGGGTTGGCGGAGTGTGCTAAATCATTGAGGCTTCGGATGTTAACATGCATGAGACCAAGGCTTTTATGGTTACAGAAGTCAACAAATGATAGCGTCTGGGGAATAGGAGTGGAACTGGGGGCTATAGGGCCTGGGTTAACCTGTACATCACCAGAAGAACAGAGGAGGAATAGGATAAGGGTACAGGTAAAGGCTATAAGAACTGGTCGTCTAGTGCGTTGGGGACAAAGAATAAAAGGAGCAAATTTCTGGGTGTGGTAGAATAGATTCAGGGAAAAATTTACAGACAGTGGTATGGTAGGATGTGTGTACAGTGGAGGTAAACCTAGGCGTTGAGTGACGATGAGAGAGATTTCATCTCTGGAGGCACCAGGTGAGGTCCCCGTATGTGTGTGGAATGGGACAAAAGAGCTATCTTAGGCCTCTTGAGCGGGACTGAGGCCTCTACAGTGAAATACAACAATAAGAACTAGCCAAGACAGCGGTATACAAGGCATATTGACATTAGAGAGAGGCATAAAGCAATCACAGGTGTTGATCAGGAGAGCTAAGACAACAAAAGGGTATATGGCGATGAATTGGCAGAGAGGGTCAGTTAGGTACATACAGGACCTGAGTTCGAGGCTGGGGCTGACAGGTAAACAAAATGAGGTACCGTGTTATTGAAACAGTCCAGGGGGCATCAGCTGTGTAGCTGAGTGATCATAGGGTCAAAAGAACAGCAATCGGTGAGTCAGGGTGTCACTACTACACTAGGCATACAGCGTTCAGAAAAGCTAGCGGGCCAGGGCTAGCAGATGGTTTTTCTGCGACATCATAACAGAATAGCCTGTTGAGACCACATCGGGCAATCACGTCTGCAGTCCAGTAGTGGTGGATCGGCGGTGCTCCATGTTAACAATAAAGGGTCCAGGGAAAAGGAGGTATTGTAGTCCTAGAATTAGCTGGTATACGGGCCTAGCTCGAGGCTAGGTCAAGACTAGCTGGTGCTTGTTTCAGGACAGAGGCTTTAGCTAACAATAGCCACTCGATGATCCGGTGTACTCATCCAGAGTGGCAGGATTTCGGTGATGAGGTAGAGTACCAAGCTTGTGCGCCAAGCTTGTAGCGTCATACCTAAGAAGACGTGAGGCTGTAATTGCTGCCAAAGGTGCTTCAACAAAGTACTGAGTAAAGGGTCTGAATACTAACGTAAATGTCATATTTGTTTTTTGTGTGTTTATATAAATTAGCTAAATGAATAAATACATGTTTTTTGCTTTGTCATTATGGGGTATTGTGTGTAGATTGATGAAGGATTTAAAAAAAATCAATTTTAGAATAAGGCTGTAGAAGTCAAGGGTCTGAATACTTTCTGAATGAATGGTATGTCTGTCCTGAGTTGGGCATAACTTTATGATTTGATGTTTGGCAATCAATCAATAGAACATTACGCTGACACCGAGAGGGTTTCCATGGAAACAGATGACAGAGAGAAGAGAGGAGGAGAAGACATGAGAAATCAGGAGAGGTGGGTTAACTTCAGTGGAGGCTCTTCAGGGGAGAACCATCCTCCTCAGTGAATTTCATTAAAATGTAAATAGTATACATTAAAAAAGTTATCATTTTTAGATAAAACTATGCTAAATATAATCACGTGTCACAAAATAATTGATTAAAACTCACTGTTTTGCTATGAAGGTCTACAGTGTCCTCAGCAGCACTCTGTAGGGTGCTCTCTCTCTCTGTAACATGGTGTAGCCGGAGGACAGCTAGCTCCCTTCCTCCTCTGGGTACATTGACTTCAATATAAAATCTAGGAGGCTCATGGTTCTCAACCCCCTTCCATAGACTTATACAGTAATTATGACAACTTCCGGAGGACGACCTCCAACTTAGACAGTTGTAGCAACCTCTTGATGGGTATAGGGAAAATAAGAGTAACATGTAGTAGCCTAAACCTATCGATGTGACATTGAACTGGGTGAATGGAATATGAATGACAGTGATTCACTAAACTGGAATAGAAATGAAGCCATGCTCATAAAACAAAAAAAAGTCATCCATTATCCTAAATGGAACTGACCGCCACTGGTTAATTTACATGGCTTCTCTCAGATTTAAGATTATCACCTTATAGCTGTGCCAAAGAGGAAGGAGGGGGAGGGGGGAGATGCTAGGGAGGAAAAGAGAAAAAGGAAGATGGCTGGGAAGGAGGGTAGAGAAACAGCAGGGCTTGGGAGGTTAGACTCTCTTTCCTCCTTCCCTCTTTTATGAGATGTTAAATCTCGTTGAAGAGCGACGTCCAACCCCCAGCTCCCTATCTCCAGTATTTTAGCTACATCTTCTCCATCATTACCACTGCATTGGGGTGGTTATACATATTCCTGATATGCTTATTAGAGGGGCTGGCTATGTAGAAAGGTGGGTAATGTCTGTAGACTGAGTGAGTGATGTAAAGTTATGTGTGTATCCCTGCAGCTATTAAAGTATATTATTTGCACCATTTTACATTTTTAAATGACTAACTAAAGTCATTAAAACATGACCAACCCAGCCGGTCAAATGACTAACTAAAGTCATTAAAATATGACCAACCCAGACAGTAAAATTACAAACTAAAGTCATTAAATCATCACCAACCCAGCCAGTCAAATGACTAACTAAAATCATAAAAAAATGACCAACCCAGACAGTAAAATTACTAACTAAAGTCATTAAATCATCACCAACCCAGCCAGTCAAATGACTAACTAAAGTCATTAAAACATGACCAACCCAGCCAGTCAAATGACTAACTAAAGTCATTAAAACATGACCAACCCAGCCGGTCAAATGACTAACTAAAATCATAAAAAAATGACCAACCCAGACAGTAAAATTACTAACTAAAGTCATTAAATCATCACCAACCCAGCCAGTCAAATGACTAACTAAAGTCATTAAAACATGACCAACCCAGCCAGTCAAATGACTAACTAAAGTCATTAAATCATCACCAACCCAGCCAGTCAAATTACTAACTAAAGTCATTAAATCATCACCAACCCAGCTAGTCAAATGACTAACTAAAGTAATTAAATCATCACCAACCCAGACAGTAAAATTACAAACTAAAGTCATTAAATCATCACCAACCCAGCCAGTCAAATGACTAACTAAAGTCATTAAATCATCACCAACCCAGCCAGTCAAATGACTAACTAAAATCATAAAAAAATGACCAACCCAGACAGTAAAATTACTAACTAAAGTCATTAAATCATCACCAACCCAGCCAGTCAAATGACTAACTAAAGTCATTAAAACATGACCAACCCAGCCAGTCAAATGACTAACTAAAGTCATTAAATCATCACCAACCCAGCCAGTCAAATTACTAACTAAAGTCATTAAAACATGACCAACCCAGCCAGTCAAATTACTAACTAAAGCTATTAACAGGTCCCCTCAAAGTTCTTGAGAAAATGGCTGTGTTTGTATGACATATTTTAATTAATTTGAATGTGTGTGTGTGTGTCAATGTTTTTATGACTTATTTGAACAGAAAGAAAGCTGAAGGATGATTAATTGCCACTATGAAGAAGTACATTCTGTCTTTCTAATTTGAAAATAAATACATAGATTGGTAAGGTGGGCCATTCAATACTACTGGTATTAAGTTGCAGTCAGCCCTTTCAAAGCATCCAATCTACTCTAGGGAGAGCAGAGATTCAACGGGCATTACAGTTGTTCGGGTCATGACAGAGAAATATTGCAGGGAGTAATCTAAGAATCCAATAATTTATTTTGATATGAAACGGAATGAAGACAAGGAAATTAAATATGAGGTTTGTAAGCTTACAGCTGAGACAGAGGGAAGAGAGAGAGCTGGAGGGAAGGAGAGAGAGGGAAGGAAGGAGTGCATGCGAGAGAGAGAGAGAGAGAGAGAGAGGAGGGAAGGAAGGAGTGCATGAGAGAGAGAGAGAAAGAGAGGAGGGAAGGAGAGAGAGGGAAGGAAGGAGTGCATGAGAGAGAGAGAGAGAGAGGAGGGAAGGAAGGAGTGCATGAGAGAGAGAGAGAGAGAGAGAGAGAGAGAGAGAGAGAGAGAGGGGGAGAGAGAGGGAAGGAAGGAGTGCATGAGAGAGAGAGAGAGAGAGAGAGAGAGGAGGGAAGGAGAGGAAAAAGAGAAGGAAAGGGGAGGACAGACAGGGTGGAGGAGGTAGATTAAGGCAACAAGGAAGAGAGATGATCTTTGTGGAGACCTCTCTCTCTCTCAATCTCTGTCTCTCTCAGCCCCTGGCTACAATTAACTAATATGGCTATCTCTTCCTGCCTGGCTCACAGCCCTTACACCACTGTGTGACACAGTAGACCAGACTCCTGCTCTATTGAGCTTTTCCTGTTTACCCCCAGTAGACCAGACTCCTGCTCTACCGAGCTTCTCCTGTTTACCCCTAGTAGACCAGACTCCTGCTCTACTGAGCTTTTCCTGTTTACCCCCAGTAGACCAGTCACTACTCCTCTACTACCATGTCACTGTCCCACTCACACCATTCTACCAGTGTGTCCTACACTACAAAATTTTAGCTCTGTAGTGTTCTGCTGAAAGTTGTTTGACCTGTGAAACCTTAACAACGATATATTTAAGCAATACGGTCCCGATGGGGTGTGGTATATCAGACCGTATACTATGGGTATGACAAAATATTTATTTTTACTGCTCTAACTATGTTGGTAGCCAGTTTATAATAGCAATAAGGCACCTCGGATTTGTGGTATATGGCCAATATACCACGGCTAAGGGCTGTTCTTAAGCACGATGCAACACGGAGTGCCTGGATACAGCCCTTAGCCAGAATAGAATATTAAGCACGACAAACATAGACCTGTCCAGTCAATTATAGCAAGAAGGAAAGCAAAACAAACAATACAAAATGGCTGAGCAACCACATTATGTTGTAGGAATCAGTCAACTCCTGATAAATGGCTGAGCAACCACATTATGTTGTAGGAATCAGTCAACTCCTGATAAATGGCTGAGTGACCACATTATGTTGTAGGAATCAGTCAACTCCTGATAAATGGCTGAGCGACCACAATATGCAGCAGGAATCAGTCAACTCCTGATAAATGGCTGAGCAACCACATTATGTTGTAGGAATCAGTCAACTCCTGATAAATGGCTGAGTGACCACATTATGTTGTAGGAATCAGTCAACTCCTGATAAATGGCTGAGCGACCACAATATGCAGCAGGAATCAGTCAACTCCTGATAAATGGCTGAGCAACCACATTATGTTGTAGGAATCAGTCAACTCCTGATAAATGGCTGAGCGACCACATTATGTTGTAGGAATCAGTCAACTCCTGATAAATGGCTGAGCGACCATAATATGTTGTAGGAATCAGTCAACTCCTGATAAATGGCTGAGCGACCACAATATGCTGCAGGAATCAGTCAACTCCTGATAAATGGCTGAACGACCACATTATGTTGTAGGAATCAGCAATCAGTCAACTCCTGATACTGAAGCAATGGAAGTGATACAAAAGCACGAGAGTCCATAAAGACACTTCTAACAGAGAGACATCTGCTAGCTCAGCCAAAATGAGCACAGATATTCTGTCCTACCAATTAAATAAATGGAAATTAGCATCTAACCAGCATTGAGAGTGGTCAAAAGGCCTCTAATCCACTTCAGATCTGTAGTTGTAGTGGGTTATGATGATTCCATGACTGTAGCTGTAGTGGGTTATGAGGATTCCATGACGAGCTGTAGTGGGTTATGAGGATTCCATGACTGTAGCTGTAGTGGGTTATGAGGATTCCATGACTGTAGCTGTAGTGGGTTATGAGGATTCCATGACTGTAGCTGTAGTGGGTTATGAGGATTCCATGACTGTAGCTGTAGTGGGTTATGAGGATTCCATGACTGTAGTTGTAGTGGGTTATGAGGATTCCATAACTGTAGATGTAGTGCGTTATGAGGATTCCATGACTGTAGATGTAGTGGGTTATGAGGATTCCATGACTGTAGATGTAGTGCATTATGAGGGTTCCATGACTGTAGATGTAGTGGGTTATGAGGATTCCATGACTGTAGATGTAGTGGGTTATGACGATTCCATGACTGTAGATGTAGTGGGTTATGAGGATTCCATGACTGTAGCTGAATGGGTTATGAGGATTCCATGACTGTAGCTGTAGTGGGTTATGAGGATTGCATGAATGTAGCTGTAGTGGGTTATGAGGATTCCATGACGAGCTGTAGTGGGTTATTAAGATTCCATGACGAGCTGTAGTGGGTTATGAGGATTGCATGACTGTAGCTGTAGTGGGTTATGAGGATTGCATGACTGTAGCTGTAGTGGGTTATGAGGATTGCATGACTGTAGCTGTAGTGGGTTATGAGGATTCCATGACGAGCTGTAGTGGGTTATTAAGATTCCATGACGAGCTGTAGTGGGTTATTAAGATTCCATGACTGTAGCTGAATGGGTTATGAGGATTCCATGACTGTAGCTGAATGGGTTATGATATTCCATGATAGGCGCTTATCTCTCTAACAACAGTCTAACTAGACATGTGGGCCCAGTTAAATAGATATTACATGACGTATTCATGACAAACTGAATGTTATTGGAGAATAAACTGCATCCTTTATAGCTGTGTGTGTGTGTGTGTGTGTGAGTGTGTGTGTGTGTGTGTGTGTGTGTGTGTGTGTGTGTGTGTGCGTGTGTGTGTGTGTGTGTGTGTGTGTGTGTGTCTATATGTGTATGCGTATCTATATGTTTGCATACGAGTGTGTCTGCATGCCTGTGTGTGAGTGTTTCAAAATGTGTTTGAAAGAGCTATCTCCCCAGAGGGGCTTGGTGCCTGACGGCTCTGGGCTGGAAAACAAGCTTTATGTTCTTCTGCATTAAAATGCCATTCTGGCTGCCAGCTCAAAGCCTCAGCATTGAAGGAGCACAGAATTCTGCTTACAAGCCACAGCAAACAGTGAGAATGAATGGAGTATAAATACAGTATGACGTGCTCTGACTGCTTGATACTAAAGTACAGTGGGTTTGGGAAAGACTTTTATTTTAAAAAAAAAGGTGCTATCTAGAACCTAAAATGATTGTTCCCATTTGAGAACCTTTTGAAAAACCCTTTGGTTCTGGAACCAAAACCCTTTGGTTCTGGAACCAAAAAGTTTTTTTTAAATGGTTCTCAAATGGGAACAATCAGGGAACAAAAATATTTATCCTACGGTTTATCCTACGATTTATCCTACGATTTATCCTACGATTTATCCTACGGAGACAGCCGAAGAACACTTTGGAACTCTTTTTCTAAGAGTGAACTGAAATAACACTGTATGGGCACGGACACGTCTCAACCATGGCACATAGTGTGTAATAAAATAATTAGGTTGACTTCAGTGCTTAAATGGCAACAACATTACCTCTATGAAATGAACAGCTAGCTTCCTTCAGTGTGAATTCAGTCAGAATCCATCTTGAGGTTCACAAATACTGATCACTGCTTTCTCCTTCCTACTGTGTGTGTGTTGGCACAACTTGTGCTGTCGGGGTTAGCAGGGAAAAGTGTCTGTCTTTGATGTCTATATGAGCATGGCACCCCCACCGCCCTGTCTCTGTCTCTCTCTCTGTCTCTCTGTCTCTGTCTCTCTGTCTCTGTATCTCTCTCTCTCTCTCTCTCTCTGTCTCTCTGTCTCTCTCTCTGTCTCTCTCACCACAGATCAGTGACCCGTTTGTCTTTGTCTCTCTCTCTCTCTCTCTCTCTCTCTCTCTCTCTCTCTCTCTCTCTCTCTCTCTCTCTCTCTCTCTCTCTCTCTCTCTCGCTCTGCGTGGCAGATGTGTTGTTGCCAACCCTTACCACCTGGGGGCAGCCTGTCAGGAAGTCCAGGATCCAGGTGCAGAGGGAGGTGTTTAGTCCCAGGGTCCTTAGCTTAGTGATGAGATTTGTGGGTATTATGGTGTTGAACGCTGAGCTGTAGTCAATGAACAGCATTCTCACATAGGTGTTCATTTTGGCCAGGTGGGAAAGGGCAGTGTGGAGTGCGATTGAGATTGCGTCATCTGTGGATCTGTTGGGGCGGTATGTGAATTGGAGTGGGTCTAGGTTTTCTGGAATGATGGTGTTGATGTGAGCCATGACCAGCCTTTCAAAGCACTTCATGGCTACCGACTTGAGTGCTACAGGGCGGTAATCATTTAGACAGGTTAACTTCGCTATCATGGGCACAGTGGTCTGTTTGAAACATGCAGGTATTACAGACTCGGTCAGGGAGAGGTTGAAAATGTCAGTGAAGACACTTGCCAGTTGGTTAAAATCTGGCCTTTTAATGAATCCACTGATACATTTTACTGTGAGTAGCTTAAATACAGTCTGTGCATTTATTTGTTATAAATCAGGCATAGATCTTTATAAATACTACATAGAGATAGTTGCTTATGAGTGATTTCTGAGGCATCTATATAGGGTTTATAAAATGATGATCATTTCAATTAGAAAGTTGTTGTTCACTCAAAACGTGACCCGTTTGTCTCTCTCTCTCCCTCTCTCTCTCTCTCTCTCTCTCTCTCTCTCTCTCTCTCTCTCTCTCTCTCTCTCTCTCCACAGATCAGTGACCCGTTTGTCATTCTCTCTCTCTCTCTCGCTCTCTCTCTCTATTCAATTCAATTAAATTAGCTTTATTGGCATAAAGTAACAATGTACATATTGCCAATGCTTATTGTCAATATAAAAATGACAATCAAATTGTCAACGGGACAACAATAACCAAGGGTCAAAATAACCATACATTCAACAATAACAATAAGCATACAGTAGATGACATGTGCAGGTTGATTGGTCTGTCAGACACTGTCCCTCATCTTATGGCAGGCAGCAAGGTAGTGCGCTGCCAACCCACAGCTCTCTGCATCCTCCCCCAACAGGACGGGTAGCCTATCCTCATCAGAGAGGTCTTTGAAACCTTGAATAAGGGTTTCAAATTTGGGAAAATTACATTCTCTAATTGTTTTATATTTTTGACATTTTTGTCAGGAAATGCAGCTCCGTCTCAGGTTCTGCTGTTGTGCAGTGGTTGCACAGCCTTTCCTCTACAGGGAGACAGGTTTTCCTGTGTCTACCCTTCTCAATGGCAAGGCTGTGCTCACTGAGCCTGTACTTTGTCAAGGTTTTTCTAAGGTTTTGATCAGTAACCATGGTCAAATATTTAGCCACGGTGTACTGTCGAATTAGGGCCAGATAGCACTGCATTTTGCTTTGTGCTTGTGTTTGTGTTTCCAAATAAGCAATATAGTTTTGTTTTGACTGTGTTGTAATTTGGTTTATCCTGATTGATTGGATGTTGTGGGCCAGAGGCTTCAGTGCGTTAGTAGAACAGGTTTGTGAACTCAGCCCTCAGCCCTCTCTCTCTTTCTCACCACAGATCAGTGACCCGTTTGTCTCTCTCTCGCACCACAGATCAGTGACCCGTTTCTCTCTCTCTCTCTCTCTCTCTCTCTCTCTCTACAGATCAGTGACCCATTTGTCTCTCTCTCTCACCACAGATCAGTGACCCGTTTCTCTCTCTCTCTCTCTCTCTCTCTCTCTACAGATCAGTGACCCGTTTGTCTCTCTCTCTCACCACAGATCAGTGACCCGTTTCTCTCTCTCTCTCTCTCTCTCTCTCTCTCTCTCTCTCTCTCTCTCTCTCTCTCTCTCTCTCTCTCTCTCTCTCTCTCCACAGATCAGTGACCCATTTGTCTTTCTCTGTTACCACAGATCAGTGAACCATTTGTCTTTCTCTTTTACCACAGATCAGTGAACCATTTGTCTGTGCCGTACTGGGTTTGATTCAGATGTGGTGTTGAGGCACATTCAGAGAGCAGCCAATAGCAGCGTACCCCAGAGCCCCAGTGGTCACAGCATGTAACTCAGCCACTCAGTCTCCCACTGTGGCCTGTGGTGTTGAGGCACATTGTGTGCGTGTGCGCATGTGCGTGTGTGTTTGTGTGTGTGTGTACTTGTGAGGCATATTCTGATCGGGTTGTTTTGACTCGTTTCACCAATCACCATCTGCTGGGAGAAGCTGGTCAAGAGTTTGTGTTTGTTTTGGTGCAGGAGGTTAAGCTCTTTGAGTTGTCTCTGTATGTGAATGTCAGGGTGTACTGTAACTGTCCATGTCCTTATGTATCTCTGTCAAACTGTGTGTGTGTGTGTGTGTGTGTGTGTGTGTGTGTGTGTGTGTGTGTGTGTGTGTGTGTGTGTGTGTGTGTGTGTGTGTGTGTGTGTGTGTGTGTGTGTGTGTGGGTGGTGCAGCCGTGCTGGAGAGTTTTCTACATGACTGGAGATTGTGAAATGCTCCTGGCTAAACGATGGGCGGAACAGTCACACGGAACAGAAAAACACATAGAAACATGCTCTGGCAGACACACACACACACACACACTGCAGACAGAGTAGGAGGCAGAGTCCTCCATTAGAGCTAGAGCTAAAGGGTGCTTAATCGTACAGCACCTGGATAGTTTCTTTACCTATCAGCTAACCACATCACGTTATAGCAATCTGTCCGTCGATGACACAGTCAACCATTGGTTGATGCAACATCTGAGCAGGGGACAGCGATAGATTCGGAAACCTCCTAGAAGGGAAACATATCTGAGCAGTCACCGTTTTAGCTCACATCCTGTCCATCATAATTTGGCTTCTTATTAAACATCCACACAACTAAATATCTCTCTCTCTCTCTCTCTCTCTCTCTCTCTCTCTCTCTCTCTCTCTCTCTCTCTCTCTCTCTCTCGATATATATATATATATATATCACCACAGATCAGGATCAATGCAGCAATTACACATTGATTATGTCCTCAGTGATCATTGACAGCCTCATATAATAATGTATCTTCAGTGTGATCAAGTCTCCCTTACAGGGTTGATGAACTACTGCTGTTCAATGGTCAATGCTGTGTTTCTACTTAATAGGCACAACAGATACTGAGAGAATGCCACAGACCAGATACCACTAGTTTAAATGTCGAAAATAATACTTGAAACATCAAGAAATTGCACTTAGGTACACAATTGGTTTCCATTGTTAGTGTCTTCTCGGTATCTCAGCACACCATAGCTGTGTGTTCCCGAAGCTAATAGCATTTCTACTCTGAGCTGTAAGGTCAGCAGGACCATTACACCGTAGGATATTTACTCATTCAAATAATTCAGGCAAACACACATCCAACAGTTTGACAGTGCTGCATTGCACGACCGGGTTGAGGAACTAGTTGAGCTACGAACATTTTTGAGTGATTTGTTGAAGTCCCGTGTGGCTTAGTTGGTAGGACGTTACACTTGCAACGCCAGGGTTGTGTGTTCAATTCCCATGTGGGACCAGTTTGAAAAAGTACATCAAATGTATGCACTCACTACTATCATAAAAGCGTCTGCTAAATGACTAACATTTTAAAATGTATTGACTAAGTGTGCCTGCAATGGAACCAATTGAAGCCCCAATTGTTTAAACCTATCTTGCACTCCATGCAGACTCAATAAAATGCTCAAAGTCTTTGAAAATAAGACAATTACTATTTCAACCCAGCAGGTCTGGGCTGCAGGCAGCTGAGGTTTAGTTTTCTTTGGGGATAGGGGATAGAGGATATCACTGCCCCCAGAAGGAAATGATAAGCTCATATCAGTTCCATCCTGATTCAGGGAGAGAGAGAGATGTGTCCTAGATCAGGGGCTCCCAAACCTTTTCACTCAGGCCCCGCTTCCAGCATTGAGATGTTGTGTCACAATACCACATAATGTCATAGTGGAATTAAATATTTTTTAAATGTTTACAAATGTAAAAGGTGACAGAGCGTTGTTTGTCAGACCAGGAGACATCCCGAAATTCATCTGTAGTGTCCGAATGGTTTGTCCTAGAAACTATCCCTCTATCGAAAGATGAGACTCCCACGAACATGATGGTGTTCTCCGTTTTGCTCTATGACCCCCAGCAGCATCTTGGGACTCGTCTCAATTGGGTCTAGCCAATATTGCTAGCCAATATTGCGAGTCTAGTCCTGTGTATTTATTAGAGGTTCTACCTCGTTCTTTTGTTCGTGTTTACATCCCTGTGTTTTTGTATACGTGTTTGTTTTGGACTTCGTCCCCGTGCCTTTTCATGGCATGTTGCATATTTTGGGTGGAGTATTAAACCTCCCCTATTACGAATTCCTGCGCCTGTCTCCAATAATTTATGCAACGTGACACTTTCATCATTACGCGCACCTGTTCTCCATTACCTCACTCATTATCCCCCCTTTATCTGGCACCAGTAGGTGTAAAGTACTTAATAAAAAATAGTTTAAAGTACTATATAAGTCGTTTTTTGGGGTATATGTGATTTATTTTTTATATTTTTGGCAACTTTTACTTTTACTTCACCACATTCCTAAAGAAAATAAATTTACTTTTTACTTCATACATTTTCCCTTACACCCAAAAGTACTTCCTACATTTTGACAGAAAAATGGCCCAACTCACACTCTTATCAAGACAACATCCCTGGTCATCTCTACTGCCTCTGATCTGGTGGACTCACTAAACGCAAATGCTTTGTTTGTAAACTATGTCTGAGTGTCAGAGTGTTCCCCTGGCTATACATCAATGAAAACAAAATCGTGTCATCTGGATTGCTTAATTAAAGGAGCTTGAAATGATTGATACTTAAGTACATTTTAGTGGGCCTCCCGAATGGCGCAGTGGTTAAGGGTGCTGTACTGCAGCGCCAGCTGTGCCACCAGAGAATCTGGGTTTGTGCCCAGGCTGTGTCGTAACCAACCGGGAGGTCCGTGGGGCGACGCACAATTGGCCTAGCGTCGTCCGGGTTAAGGAGGGGTTGGCCAGTAGGGATATCCTTGTCTCATCGCGCACCAGGGACTCCTGTGGCAGGCCGGGCACAGTGCGCACTAACC
Organism: Oncorhynchus mykiss; assembly: GCF_013265735.2. Classification (NCBI taxonomy): domain Eukaryota; kingdom Metazoa; phylum Chordata; class Actinopteri; order Salmoniformes; family Salmonidae; genus Oncorhynchus; species Oncorhynchus mykiss. Next base: position 36,496,938 of record NC_048568.1, read on the forward strand.
AAGGTTGCCAGGTGCACGGTGTTTCCTCTGACACATTGGTGCGGCTGGCTTCCGGGTTGGATGCGCGCTGGGTTAAGAAGCAGTGCGGCTTGGTTGGGTTGTGTATCGGAGGACGCATGACTTTCAACCTTCGTCTCTCCCGAGCCCGTACGGGAATTGTAGCGATGAGACAAGATAGTAGCTACTAAACAATTGGATACCATAAAATTGGGGGAAAAAAGGGGTAAAAAAATAGTACATTTTAGCAATTACATTTACTTTATATTTCAACCAAATACTTTTGGACTTTTACTCAAGTAGTATTTTATTGGGTGACTAACTTTTACTTGAGTAATTTTCTATTAATGTATCTTTCCTTTTTCTCAAAAATTTCAATTGAGTACTTTTTCCACCCCTGTCTGGCACTCTCTTAGATTCCTTCCCCAGGCAGTATAGTTTCTGTTTGTTCATGTCTAGACGCTAGTCCTACGTTGTATCATTTCATGTCCGTTGTTATATTAAACTTACCACCTGCACCTGCTTCTCAACTCCCAGCGTCTACGTTACACATTGAGGAACCTGGTTCAGTCTGCTTTCCAACAGACACTGGGAGACAAATTCACCTTTTATCATGACAATAACCTAAAACACAAGGCCAAATATACACTGGAGTTGTTTACTAAGATGACATTGAAAGTTCCCGAGTAGCCAAGTTACAGTTTTGACTAAAATCGGCTTGAAAATCTATGGAATGACTTGAAAATGGCTGGATAGCGATGATCAACAACCAACTTGACAGAGCTTGAATTTTTTTTAATAATAACGTACAAATATGGTACAATCCAGGTGGGTAAAGCTCTCAGAGACTTACCCAGAAAGACTCACAGCTGTAATCACTGACTAAAGTGAATCTAACATGTATTGAATACTTATGTATTTCATTTTCTATAAATTTGCAAACATATCTAAAAAATATGATTTTACTCTGTCATTATGGGGGTATTGTGTTTAGATAAGTGAGAAAAAAAGGATCAATTTAATCCATTTTGAATTCAGTCTGTAACACAACAAAATGTGAAATAATTCAAGGGGTGTGAATACTTTCTGAAGGCTGTGTAGGTGTGTATGCAAAATCCTGTGTGTTTTAGTGTGTGTGTGATTATACATGCTTGTGTGTATGTGTGCAGGTGTCCACGGATGTGTGTGGGTGCTCTGCCTGGGCAGTCAGTGGTAGCATCTTCCAGCTCACACCACTGAGTAAAAAGTCAAGGGATTTGTGTCTGTGAAGATCAGAGAGGAGAGAAGAGAGAGGAGAGGAGAACAGAGGAAGAGAGAGGAGAGGAGAGGAGAGGAGAGGAGAGGAGAGGAGAGGAGAGGAGAGGAGAGGAGAGGAGAGGAGTGACTCACATCCTAACCCAGATACATCCTGATCAGCGTTTCCCCATGACTGGTTGGATCTGCAGGGCTAGCCTGGGTGGTGACACACATGAGCAGATACAGAAACGCACAATGGCCAACGGTGTCTGTCTGCACACACATCATATAAGCCTCAAGCACTGCCTAGATGCACACATGATCAGTTTATGAGGATCAACCTCAATAACAACGTCTTGACATGATATGATTACAGCAATTACTCCTTATACGTGTCTTCTTATGACGACTTGTTAAATTAAATCAAGACTTTACCACGTACCCTGCAGTACAACACACTGGAATTAAATGAACATATCTAGTACAACACACTGGAATTAAATGAACATATCTAGTACAACACACTGGAATTAAATGAACATATCTAGTACAACACACTGGAATTAAATGAACATATCTAGTACAACACACTGGAATTAAATGAACATATCTAGTACAACACACTGGAATTAAATGAACATATCTAGTACAACACACTGGAATTAAATGAACATATCTAGTACAACACACTGGAATTAAATGAACATATCTAGTACAACACACTGGAATTAAATGAACAGATCTAGTACAACACACTGGAATTAAATGAACATATCTAGTACAACACACTGGAATTAAATGAACATATCTAGTACAACACACTGGAATTAAATGAACATATCTAGTACAACACATTGGAATTAAATGAACATATCTAGTACAACACACTGGAATTAAATGAACATATCTAGTACAACACACTGGAATTAAATGAACATATCTAGTACAACACACTGGAATTAAATGAACAGATCTAGTACAACACACTGGAATTAAATGAACATATCTAGTACAACACATTGAAATTAAATGAACATATCTAGTACAACACACTGGAATTAAATGAACAGATCTAGTACAACACACTGGAATTAAATGAACATATCTAGTACAACACACTGGAATTAAATGAACATATCTAGTACAACACACTGGAATTAAATGAACATATCTAGTACAACACACTGGGATGAAGAATAAAACATAATAGTCAAACTCCTTCACATGTTCAACAGTGCTTCACTTCAGACTGATGAATCCTGAATATATTGTTTACATCTCCAGTGTCCCACAGGCCCAGTGGATCCATATGAATGATCCATCCACAGTAAGTGGCCAATAAAACAGAATGAATCACAGGTTAATGGATGCTCTCCAGTTCAATCATTATACCAGATTGACTGGGAGATACCACTTTACTAGACTGACTGGGAGATACCACTTTACTCATAGTTGGAGGTGTTGTCTCCCACAAACAAGCATACACCTACTTCGGAGAGAGATTTTGCTTAGAGAAATAGAAAGATAGAGACACAGAAGTAGAGAGAGAAAAAGAGAGACAGGCAGGGAAATAGAGAGAGAGATAAATAGAGAAAGAGAGGGAGACAGAGATATACAGAGAGAGAGAGAGAGACAGACAAAGACAGAGAGAAAGAGAGCGAGAGAGATAGAGACAGCGATAGAAAGAGAGAGAGACGTAGAGAGAGAGACAGAGATATGTGTGCTACCTATATCCCCCCACTAGAATCCCCATATTTTAATGAAGACAGCTTCTCCATCCTGGAGGGGGAAATCAATCATTTCCAGGCCCAGGGACATGTACTAGTCTGTGGTGACCTAAATGCCAGAACCGGACAAGAACCTGACACCCTACCTGACACCCTCAGCACACAGGGGGACAAACACCTACCTGGAGGTGACAACATTCCCTCCCACATATGCCCCCCTAGGCACAACTATGACAACATAACCAACAAAAACGGGTCACAACTCCTGCAGCTCTGTCGCACGCTGGGTATGTACATAGTCAACGGTAGGCTTCGAGGGGACTCCTACGGTAGGTACACCTATAGCTCATCTCTTGGCAGTAGTACTGTAGACTACTTTATCACTGACCTCAACCCAGAGTCTCTCAGAGCGTTCACAGTCAGCCCACTGACACCCCTATCAGACCACAGCAAAATCACAGTCTACTTAAACAGAGCAATACTCAATCATGAGGCATCAAAGCCAAAGGAACTGAGTAACATTAAGAAATGCTATATGCAGTTTGGAAACCTACCAAAAAACAAGGCAACAACAAATTCAATCCCTATTAGACAATTTCCTGGGTAAAACCAGGAAAGCCAGGTAATAGTGAAGGTGTAAACTTGGCAGTAGAAAATCTTAACAGTATATTTGACCTCTCAGCTTCCCTATCAAATCTACATTTTCTCAAATAGAAAACCGAAGAAAATTAAAAATAATGACAAATGGTTTCACGAAGAATGCAAAAATCTAAGAAAGAAATTGAGAAACCTGTCCAACCAAAAACATAGAGACCCGGAAAACATGAGTCTACGCCTTCACTATGGTGAATCACTAAAACAATGCAGAAATACACTACGGAAAAAGAAGGAACAGCATGTCAGAAATCAGCTCAATGTAATTGAAGAATTCATAGACTAACCACTTCTGGGAAAATTGGAAAACACTAAACAAACAACAACACGAAGAATTATCTATCCAAAATGGAGATGTATGGGTAAACCACTTCTCCAATCTTTTTGGCTCTATAACAAAGAATCAAGAGCAAAAACATATACATGATCAAATACAGATCTTAGAATCAACTATTAAAGACTACCAGAACTCACTGGATTCTCCAATTACATTGAATTGAGTTACAGGACAAAATAAAAACCCTCCAACCCAGAAAGGCCTGTGGTGTTGATGGTATCCTCAATGAAATGATCAAATATACAGACAACAAATTCCAATTGGCTATACTAAAACTCTTTAACATCATCCTTAGCTCTGGCATCTTCCCCAATATTTGGAACCAAGGACTGATCACCCCAATCCACAAAAGTGGAGACAAATTTGACCCCAATAACTACCGTGGAATATGCGTCAACAGTAACCTTGGGAAAATCCTCTGCATTATCATTAACAGCAGACTCGTACATTTCCTCAATGAAAACAATGTACTGAGCAAATGTCAAATTGGCTTTTTACCAAATTACCGTACAACAGAACATGTATTCACCCTGCACACCCTGATTGACAACCAAACAAACCAAAACAAAGGCAAAGTCTTCTCATGCTTTTTTGATTTCAAAAAAGCCTTCGACTCAATTTGGCATGAGGGTCTGCTATACAAACTGATGGAAAGTGGTGTTGGGGGTAAAACATACGACATTATAAAATCCATGTACACAAACAACAAGTGTGCGGTTAAAATTGGCAAAAAACACAAATTTCTTCACACAGGGTCGTGGAGTTAGAAAGGGATGCAGCTTAAGCCCCACCCTCTTCAACATATATATCAACGAATTGGCGCGGGCATTAGAAAAGTCTGCAGCACCCGGCCTCACCCTTCTAGAATCCGAAGTCAAATGTCTGCTGTTTGCTGATGATCTGGTGCTTCTGTCACCAACCAAGGAGGACCTACAGCAGCACCTAGATCTTATGCACAGATTCTAACAGACCTGGGCCCTGACAGTAAATCTCGATAAGACCAAAATAATGGTGTTCCAAAAAAGGTCCAGTCACCAGGACCACAAATACAAATTCCATCTAGACACTGTTGCCCTAGAGCACACAAAAAACTATACATACCTTGGCCTAACCATCAGCGTCAGGTAACTTCCACAAAGCTGTGAACGATCTGAGAGACAAGGCAAGAAGGGCATTCTATGCCATCAAAAGGAACATAAATTTCAACATACCAAATAGGATTTGGCTAAAAATACTTGAATCAGTCATAGAGCCCATTGCCCTTTATGGTTGTGAGGTCTGGTGTCTGCTCACCAACCAATACTTCACAAAATGGGACAAACACCAAATTGAGACTCTGCACGCAGAATTCTGCAAAAATATCCTCCGTGTACAACGTAGAACACCAAATAATGCATGCAGAGCAGAATTAGGCCGATACCCACTAATTATCCTAAATCCAGAAAAGAGACGTTAAATTCTATAACCACCTAAAAGGAAGCGATTCCTAAACCTTCCACAACAAAGCCATCAACTACAGAGAGATGAACCTGGAGAAGAGTCACATAAGCAAGCTGGTCCCGGGGCTCTGTTCACAAACACAAACACACCCTACAGAGCCCCAGGACAGCAGCACAATTAGACCCAACCAAATCATGAGAAAACAAAAAGATAATTACTTGACACATTGGAAAGAATTAACAAAAAAACAGAGCAAACTAGAATGCTATTTGGCCCTACACAGAGAGTACACAGCGGCAGAATACCTGACCACTGTGACTGACCCAAAATTAAGGAAAGCTTTGACTATGTACAGACTCAGTGAGCTAAGCCTTGCTATTGAGAAAGGCCGCTGTAGGCAGACATGGCTCTCAAGAGAAGACAGGTTGTGCTCACTGCCCAAAATATTAGGTGGAAACTGAGCTGCACTTCCTAACCTCCTGCCCAATGTTTGACCATATTAGAGAGACATATTACCCTCAGATTACACAGATCCACAAAGAATTCAAAAACAAATCCAATTTTGAAAAACTCCCATATCTACTGGGTGAAATTCCACAGTGTACCATCACAGCAGCAAGATTTGTGACCTGTTGCCACGAGAAAAGGGCAACCATTGAAGAACACACACCATTGTAAATACAACCCATAATTATGCTTATTTATTTTATCTTGTGTCCTTTACCATTTGTACATTGTTAAAACACTGTATAGATATATAATATGACATTTGTAATGTCTTTATTGTTTTGAAACTTCTGTATGTGTAATGTTTACTGTTCATTTGTATTGTTTATTTCACTTTTTATATTCGCTGTATATATTATCTACCTCACTTGCTTTGGCAATGTTAACACATGTTTCCCATGCCAATAAAGCCCTTGAATTGAATTGAATTGATATAGACAGAGAGAAAGACAGAAAGAGAGGGGGGAAAAGAGACAGACACACACAGAGAGAGAAAAAGAGAGAGACAGATAGAGAGAGAGAGACAAAGAGATAGAGAGAGAAAGACAGTACCTGACAGTACCTGACAGAGAGAAGGAAAGAGATAGAGAGAGATGAGCAGATGCGCTCCTGTAAGTTACCTGGAAGGATACCTACTTCCAAAGATTCTTATTTCCAAGCTATACAGCAAATGCTCAGGCAAACAAACATCAGAAACCTGAAAACACCATCCAACCTGGAACTGAGTGAGTCATGTTAAGTTTAAAAGCCAAGAAGAAAAATACATTACAATGATATATTTTACTTTATAAGGACTGAATGCTGAGCTAAAGCTGCCAAGGTTGCAAGGACATATCTGACTGCAACTTCAATTTGCACTGAGGCGGGAAGTGAGAGGTGTCAAAGAAGTTGAGCCCAACAAAGGCAGGAAAGTTTCACAGCCACCCCACCCAAAATGCAGCAGCCTTTGAAGCCCCCTAATGCTGTTCAGAGGTCATTACAATACAGCACCATCTGGAATAAAAAAAAATATATAAGGCACGAAAAGAGTACAAAAAGAGGCTCCTCGTGAAAAATCAAGAGACACTTTTTGCTGACTATTATACAAATGGGAACATAGGCAACTTAATCTTCCACACAGAACATCCAATGGCATGGCACAGTGCTACATTAACACACTACCCCTCTGTTAAGATGGTGGTGTTAGAGACGGGTGTAAACTCAGGATATTAGACAACGAGGACTCTGAGTCAGCCAATGCCAACCTGTACAAGTCTGGAACAGTAATGGTACAGGGGCAACCCCAAACAGTTTCAGCTGGACGTTCACATAATCAAAGAGATAGCTCAGCAGGATAAGCTCTCTCTCTTGAGAAATATTCCCCCAAACCGAGCATGCCAGATCAGACCTATTCATTATACAACCCCACAGATGAGCAACCCCAAGTGGAAAGTCAACCTCACAGCACAGAGTACTACTCCCTCATTGAAATGAAGGCTACATTCACCCAGCTGGAGGTAAGGCAGGTGGAGCTGGAACAGCAGGTGATTACATTCCAGTCAGCACAGACCCAGACAACAGTCCAGCTCAACAACACCCCCTCAACCAGACCCGGGGAGATGGAGATGGAGAGAGACATGTCTGCACTCTGGACTGTGGTGAGACAACATCAACAGGAGAAAGAGCAGAGATGGTGAAAGTGATCGAAGAGAAGGTGAAAATTATGACGTGTGACAGAGAACAACCCGTTAGAGAACGAGCCACCTCTGCAGAGAATCTAGCAGAACAGTCCACCTCAGACACTGACCATAGCCTCGACATCACATCAGAACAGACAAATGACGAACCCCAAGCCCAGGGGATCCCTCACCCTCTGAGCACCCCCCTGTCAGCCACCCTGATAGCCCTCTTGAACCCCCCCCCCATACCCACTGAGGACATACACAAGCCATAGATTGTACTCGTTATGGACTCAAACTGGAAATATAGAAGAAAATAAAAGTTTCATAGAGAACACTGACCCCATAGAGGACACTGACCCCATAGAGGACACTGACCCCATAGAGAACACTGACCCCATAGAGAACACTGACCCCATAGAGGACACTGACCCCATAGAGGACACTGACCCCATAGAGGACACTGACCCCATAGAGAACACTGACTCTAAAGAGAATACTGACCCCATATACATAATCATGGCTCTATGTAGTACTGTGCGCCTCCCATAGCCTGTTCTGGACTTGGGGACTGTGAAGAGACCTCTGGTGGCATGTCTTGTGGGGTATGCATGAGTGTAAAAGCTTCGTGCCCAAAGTTCAAATATATCAACTTTTTCCCCTCATATCGTTTTTTCAGTGACTATAGCTAGAGATGCAGGAGTTATTTGGTTAGCTAGCAAGAAATGTGAATCACTAGCTAGCTATGCTGAACAGACGAGCTGCAGAAGGATGAGCAGGCTCCTAGTCCCCATCATTTAGCAGTGCCATTTTGATGGCCAACTAGCTGAAAAAGTATGAGAGAGTTTATATAGCTTGTGTTCTCTCATTAGATTTGAGCTCATCTCGACTCTGGCTAACATTAGTTGTTGATCTTGTTGATGTGTTGATGTGCATAGGCAACTGAGTGGGAAAGCCTACCATTCTACGGTTGTTTGGTCAATAGGACTGTAAAGTTCCCAAATGTAAGAGGACTCCCGGGGTGTTTACATATCTGCAGAAATCCATTCAGGTGTATTTTGTGTATTTTGGAAAATGTGTTCTAATGATGTAAAGTTGTGCTGTTGCTACTGCCTGTAAACACACAGCCCAGTTCAAAGTGAATGATGGCAGGCCCTACTGCCTGTAAACACACAGTCCAGTTCAAAGTGAATGATGGCAGGCCCTACTGCCTGTAAACACACTGTCCAGTTCAAAGTGAATGATGGCAGGCCCTACTGCCTGTAAACACACAGCCCAGTTCAAAGTGAATGATGGCAGGCCCTACTGCCTGTAAACACACAGTCCAGTTCAAAGTGAATGATGGCAGGCCCTACTGCCTGTAAACACACAGTCCAGTTCAAAGTGAATGATGGCAGGCCCTACTGCCTGTAAACACACAGTCCAGTTAAAAGTGAATGATGGCAGGCCCTACTGCCTGTAAACATACAGCCCAGTTCAAAGTGAATGATGGCAGGCCCTACTGCCTGTAAACACACAGTCCAGTTCAAAGTGAATGATGGCAGGCCCTACTGCCTGTAAACACACAGTCCAGTTCAAAGTGAATGATGGCAGGCCCTACTGCCTGTAAACACACAGTCCAGTTCAAAGTGAATGATGGCAGGCCCTACTGCCTGTAAACACACAGTCCAGTTCAAAGTGAATGATGGCAGGCCCTACTGCCTGTAAACACACAGTCCAGTACAAAGTGAATGATGGCAGGCCCTACTGCCTGTAAACACACAGCCCAGTTCAAAGTGAATGATGGCAGGCCCTACTGCCTGTAAACATACAGCCCAGTTCAAAGTGAATGATGGCAGGCCCTACTGCCTGTAAACATACAGCCCAGTTCAAAGTGAATGATGGCAGGCCCGTGCAGCAAATTGATTATTTGCATGTAGTTCTACTGTAGCTCTGGCACACCGGTCTTCCTAGACAACGGTCCTAGACAGGACAGTGTCTATTAATTGTCCAAACGCACAGCCATTATATTGGCTATAATGCTATATTGACTCTATATTGCTATATAATTTTCACAAAATGCAATATACGTCATTCTCAAACATTCTATGAATTTATGAAAAAAATAGAAAATTAACATATGTAAGCACACGCTTGTCAGAAAATGCCAAATAATTAGTCATATTCTTCCTGGGGGGTGTACATGAACCAATTTTTTATAACATTTCATGTTGTTAAAACACTGTCAGTTCCACTTTAAGTGCCTTTGAACGGGGTATGGTGGTAGGTGCCAGGCACACCAGTCTGTGTCAAGAACTGAAATGCTGCTGGGTTTTTCCAGCTCAACAGTTTCCCGTGTGTATGGAGAATGGTCTACAGCCTAAAGGACATCCAGCCAACACACTTTCGACACCTTGTAGAGTCTATGCCCTGACGTATCAAGAATGTTTTAAGTTCAAAAGGGGGTGCCAATCAAAATTAGGAAGGTGTTCCTAATGTTTTATACACTCAGAGGGACAGCACACAATCTCATGTACAGTTGAAGTCGGAAGTTTACACACACCTTAGCCAAATACATTTAAAATCAGTTTTTCCCAATTCCTGACATTTAATCCTATTCCCTGCCTTAGGTCAGTTAGGATCACCACTTTATTTTAAGAATGTTAAATGTCAGAACAATAGTAGAGATAATTCATTAGTTTAGCTTTTATTTCTTTCATCACATTCCCAGTGGGTCAGAAGTTTACATACACTCAATTAGTATTTGGTAGCATTGCCTTTAAATTGTTTAACTTGGGCCAAACTTTTCAGGTAGCCTTCCACAAGCTTCCCGCAATAAGTTTGGTGAATTTTGGCCCATTCCTCTTGACAGAGCTGGTGTAACTGAGTCAGGTTTGTAGGCCTCCTTGCTTACACACACTTTTCAAGTTCTACCCACAAATGTTCTATGGGATTGAGGTCAGGACTTTGTGGTGGCCACTCCAATATCTTGACTTTGTTGTCCTTAAGTCATTTTGTCACAACTTTGGAAGTATGCATTGTCCATTTGGACCAAGCTTTAACTTCCTGACTGATGTCTTGAGATGTTGCTTCAATATATCCACATCATTTTCCTTCCACATAATGACATCTATTTTGTGATGTGCACCAGTCCCTTTTGCTGCAAAGCACCCCCACAACATGATGCTGCCACCAACGTGCTTCACAGTTGGGATGGTGTTCTTCATTTTGCAAGCCTTCCCCCTTTTCATCCAAACATAACGATGGTCATTATGGCCAAACAGTTCTATTTTTGTTCCATCAGGCCAGTGGACATTTCTCCAAAAGTACGATATTTGTCCCCATGTGCAGTTGCAAACCGTAGTCTGTCTTTTTCATGGCGGTTTTGGAGCAGTGTCTTCTTCCTTGCTGAGCGGCCTTTCAGGTTATGTCGATATAGGACTTGTTTTACTGTGTATATAGATACTTTTGTACCTGTTTCCTCCAGCATCTTCACAAGGTCCTTTGCTGTTGTTCTGGGATTGATTTGCACTTTTCACACCAAGTACGTTCATCTCTAAGAGACAGAACGCGTCTCCTTCCTGAGCGGTATGACGGCTGTGTGATCAAATGGTGTTTATACTTGTGTACTATTGGTTGTACAGATGAACGTGTCTCCTTCCTGAGTGGTATGACGGCTGTGTGGTCACATGGTGTTTATACTTGCGTACCATTGGTTGTACAGATGAATTTGGTAACTTCAGGCATTTGTTCCCAAGGATGAACCAGACTTGTGGAGGTCTACAATTTTTTTTCTGAGATCTTGGCTGATTTCTTTTGATTTTCCCATGATCTCAAGCAAAGAGGCACTGAGTTTGAAGGTAGGCCCTGAAATACATCCACAGGTACACCTCCAATTGACTCAACTTATGTCAATTAGCCTATCAGAAGCTTCTAAAGCCATGACATCATTTTCTGTCATTTTCCAAGCTGACCCACTAGAATTGTGATACAGTAAAGTATAAATTAAATAATCTGTTTGTACATTTTTTTTTAAATAAATGACTTTGTGTCATGCACAAAGTAGATATCCTAACTGACTTGCCAAAACTATAGTTTCTTAACAAGTCATGTGTGGAGTGGTTGAAAAACGAGTTTTAATGACTCCAACGTAAGTGTATGTAAACTTCGGACTTTACCTGTATGTCCCTGTCTTAAGGTCCCCTTGTGAGTGTATCATCATTACCAATACACTGTGTTCATCTGTTGTAGAGGTAGATGTGCTGTATCTAGCGGTGCTAAGGCTGATGGCTATGTGCTGCTAGTGCCCACTCAAATTATATCATGTTCCCGACCCTCTCGGCCGCCCTGCTAGCATGTCTGTTTGCTTGGGGACCAGTGGAACTCCCAACTCAATATGCTGCCAGCGCATCAGGGCGAGCCCCGAACCCATTAGCTACCTTAGCTGGGCGCTGAGTGGGAGGCAGAGAGAGCGCATACCCCAATCTCTGTCTGACAGGATGAAATGCAGAGAGAAATGCAGCATTCCAAACCCTGCCATGGTGAAGTGCTATTGTAACTGTAGTGCATTCCTCTAGCAGGGAGAGACGGAGGAATCGAAAATATGGAATCTACAAGCAATATGGAGTTTACTCAAGCATAAACATATTTTTTCAGGGTTGAATTTGTACATGACTAGTCTCTGAGAGTGTATTTTTTATTGACACACATTCCCCTGTGTTCTCCCATTCTGTTCTGGGTAGAAGAGAATTTGAACAAGGCTGTAAAATGATGGATAGTCTATTTGGTTTTATCTTAATAGTTAAAGCTTTGCTGATAAGAAAAGTATATTACGAATCGTTTAATTAAAATATGCATATCCACTAACCTACTTTCCACAGGCTTGTGAGAGTCTTACATCACCAAATACACTCTTCTGAAGACACAGTTTACACTTACAAACTAAGTCAATGAAACAAGGAGAACACAAGTATTGCCTAAGGTGAATAAAGCACTACAATAAAGAACATAGACATAACACCTTTAACATGCATTCAAAGCCTTCATTCTTCCAGGCATTGGATTACACAGTTAAATTTACATAAAGCCATGCAGGGGATAGGATCTAGCAAACAGACAGACAGCCATAGGTTCCGTGTAGCCTTGCAGGGGATAGGGTCTAGCAAACAGACAGACAGTCGTTGTCTGGATAGGCCACTCCCTATGCAAATGTGGGAGACTGAAACCTGACACTTCAAATCAGCTCAGCTGAGAGATTGACACCCAGACAGATGGAACTTTGTGTCATTATAAGGCACGGGACACTACGACGTTCACAGAGCGATTTGTACATCAAAATGTCAGTCAGAACCAGTCCAGAACCGCTCAAAGTCCGCCAAATAGGGATTCAACATCTAAGAGTGCATTGCATTTCTATCACTCTACCAATATTCTTCTATCGTACGGGTTCTATCGTAAGGGTTCTATGGTAAGGGTTCTATGGTAAGGGTTCTATGGTAAGGTTTATGTGGTAAGGGTTTTATGGTAAGGTTTCTGTGGTAAGGATTTTATGGTAAGGTTTCTGTGGTAAGGGTTTTATGGTAAGGTTTCTGTGGTAAGGATTTTATGGTAAAGGTTCTATGGTAAGTGTTCTATGGGAAGGGTTCTTCTATGGTAAGTGGTCTATGGTAAGGTTTATTCTATGGTAAGTGTTCTATGGTAAGTGTTCTATGGTAATGGTTCTTCTATGGTAAGTGTTCTATGGTAAGGGTTGTTCTATGGTAAAGGACAGAGTGAGTTGTGCCAGGGACATAAACCAGTCAACAAAGTCAAAGTTGACAAATCAGACCTTACACGTTGAGTACCAACGTGATCTAATTTCACCCCATTATTAATCAGACCTTACACGTTGAGTACCAACGTGATCTAATTTCACCCCATTATTAATCAGACCTTACACGTTGAGTACCAACGAGATCTAATTTCACCCCATGATTAATCAGACCTTACACGTTGCGTACCAACGAGATCTAATTTCACCCCATGATTAATCAGACCTTACACGTTGAGTACCAACGTGATCTAATTTCACCCCATGATTAATCAGACCTTACACGTTGAGTACCAACGCGATCTAATTTCACCCCATGATAGATCACCAGAGTCTTGAAGCTCAGTAGCAGGACATTAGTGTTGTACAGGGACCATCCTGTGTGTGTATCATGGTGACGGATGAGGTGACACCAAATGGCACCCTATTCCCTGAATAGGTTTTTTACTTTTGAAAAGAGCCCTATTGGCCCTGATCAACAGCAGGGACCTATATAGAGCATAGGGTGCCATTTGGGATGCAAACAAAGGAACAGCCAGCCCAGAGAGGTTCCTCATTCAGAGACAGAGGCTCTGCACCATCATCTAACCTTAGGACACCATGAGTCACATTCACCATGATGAATCAATGCTGAACTTCAGCCACCAAAATCCTTGGGGGCAAATGTCTGTTGGTCACCATTGGAGTTATGGTTAACATGAAAGACAAACTGGTTGATCGAGATGGCTGTTTCAGTTTCTGCGTATCAAATTGAGAAGAGATAACATAGATTGTGGAATTTTTTCAAAATCCATTTTCTAAAACTTCAAAAACTTCCAGAAAAATGTAAAATGGCTGAATGTCTAAATGATAAAAGGAAATTTAATATTTTAACGGTGGGCAAAGAAGACTCAGTTTCTGCTCATCTGAGTATTAATTTGCATGGAGGACGGAGCAATAATCAGCAGGGGTTTGTTCAAATTAATAATTATTTGATGGATAATTATGAGACGTGTTGAACTTATTTTCCGTTGGCACCAAAACCATACATATATGAGGTTGTTATCATTACCATTATTAATTAGCCAGTAGGACTTGGGAGTGTGTGTGCATGTGTGTTTGTGTGTGTGTGTGTGTGTGTGTGTGTGTGTGTGTGTGTGTGTGTGTGTGTGTGTGTGTGTGTGTGTGTGTGTGTGTGTGTGTGTGTGCCTGCGTGGGTATGTGTGTGTGTGTGTGTGTGTCTAAAGAAGGAACATTGCCTGTGATTTTGGAGGCAGACTAGTCTCAGCCTCCCTATTAAGACTGGAGAATGAAAGTACTCTTCTAAAGTTTGTAATTTCCAATTAAAAATTTGACTTGATTTGCCATAATAAAAAATGTCCATTAATTATAATCCACATTTCCTTTTCCTGTAGGATTGGTTTTCTGCTTAAGAAACTGGTCAAATTAAGATCCTACATCTGTAGAGAGAGAGAGATTGTGTGTGCGTGTGTGCGTGTGTGTGTGTGTGTGTGTGTGTGTGTGTGTGTGTGTGTGTGTGTGTGTGTGTGTGTGTGTCTGTGTGTGTGTGTGTGTGTGTGTGTGTGTGTGCCTGCGTGGGTATGTGTGTGTGTGTGTGTGTGTGTCTAAAGAAGGAACATTGCCTGTGATTTTGGAGGCAGACTAGTCTCAGCCTCCCTATTAAGACTGGAGAATGAAAGTACTCTTCTAAAGTTTGTAATTTCCAATTAACAATTTGACTTGATTTGCCATAACAAAAAATGTCCATTAATTATAATCCACATTTCCTTTTCCTGTAGGATTGGTTTTCTGCTTAAGAAACTGGTCAAATTAAGATCCTACATCTGTAGAGAGAGAGAGATTGTGTGTGCGTGTGTGCGTGTGTGCGTGTGTGTGTGTGTGTGTGTGTGTGTGTGTGTGTGTGTGTGTGTGTGTGTGTGTGTGTGTGTGTGTGTGTGTGTGTGTATCAGAGGGAGACTGTGTATCCGTGTGTGATGGAGGAAGAGAAGGCTGGAGAGAAAGCAGGAGAGAATGCGAGAGAGAGAGCGAGAGAGAGACAGGATGTCAACTCTAGGGTGATTTCTGTTACTTCATTAACACTGACTCTCCTCTCCCCCTCTCCTCCTTTGCTCCTCTCACCCCCCTCTTCTCTCGCACTCTGGCAGGCTGAATCACTGGGCTGTCTCCACAAAGATAAAACACCTCAGCCAAGAGGTCAGAGGGAGGAGAGAGAAGAGAAAAGAGAGATGCTAGGGAGAAGTGGAAGTGAGGCCAAAAAAACTAAGAATAACCTGATAATTAAGCTGCAAAAACAGCTCTGCCTATTGATTTACTGTCCCAAGCCAAAAACAGAGGACAATGAGACAGAACGAGAGAAAGGAGGAGGAGGAGGAAGAGGGGGGAGTGAGGGTTTCTAAGAGAATCAACAACTTTATTATTATATTATTACTATTATTATTGTTACTATTATGATTAGTATTGTTATTATTCTTAGAATTATTATAATAATTGTTTATATTTTCATTATTATTAGTATTGTATTACTATAATTCTAATAATTCATATTATTATTACTATCATTATTACTCTAATGAAACTCAGGTAGAAAAAGCTGTAGATTCATGCGCAGAGCGTGGCAGGTGTTTATTTAACCTTCACAGAAGGCAGGAATCGTGGTCACAGGCAGGCAATGGTCAAACACAGGCAGGTAATGGTCAAACACAGGCAGGCAATGGTCAAACACAGGCAGGCAATTGGTCAAACACAGGCAGGCAATGGTCAATCACAGGTAGGCAATGGTCAAACACAGGTAGGCAATGGTAAATCACAGGTCGGCAATGGTCAATCACAGGTAGGCAATGGTCAAACACAGGCAGGCAATGGTCAATCACAGGTAGGCAATGGTCAAACACAGGCAGGCAATGGTCAATCACAGGCCGGCAATGGTCAAACACAGGTAGGCAATGGTCAAACACAGGTAGGCAATGGTCAAACACAGGCAGGCAATGGTCAAACACAGGCAGGCAATGGTCAATCACAGGCAGGCAATGGTCAATCACAGGTAGGCAAACAGACAGGTGAATCAAAACTAGGACTGAAGGCAATAACTGGTTCTCACAAATAAATACAGAACCTTACAATTACACCCAAGTCAATACATTCTACAGCAGATTTACCGACAAACTGTATATTTCATGCTGTATAGCAACCTATGTGTTATGAATGAGAATCGGCTTGTGTACTGCAGCATTATATAAGAGCTGCAGCATGAGATGTGTATCATCAAATCCTCCTAAACCCTCTCCGGTTAACGTTCTATCTGTCAGAGGGACAGAATCCTCTGGACTCAAAGGTCTTTAAAGCCAGGGAGAATGTCAAGGAGGAGTGGATACGGCAGCTCTCTTTCTCTCCCTCTCTCTTTCTCCCCTTAAACTTCTCTCCTTCTGCCCGGCTCTCTCTTTTACTCCCTTTGCCTCACTCTCTTTCAATCGCTTTATTGGCATGACGTAACTATGGACACTATATATACAAATGTATGTGGACACGCCTTCAAATAAGTGGATTTGGCTATTTCAGCCACACCCATTGCTGACAGGTGAATAAAATCGAGCACACAGCCATGGAATCTCCAGGCAGCCCCGGTGCCCTGCAAGAGCAGCCCCGGTCAACTGTAAGTGCTGCTATTGTGAAGTGGAAACGTATAGGAGCAACAATTGCTAAGCTGCAAAGTGGTAGGCCACACAAGCTCACAGAACGGGACTGCAGAGTGCTGAAGAGTGTGGCGCGTAAAAATCTTCTGTCCTTGGTTGCAACACTCACTACCGAGTTCCAAACTGCCTCTGGAAGCAACACTCACTACTACCCAGTTCCAAACTGCCTCTGGAAGCAACACTCACTACCGAGTTCCAAACTGCCTCTGGAAGCAACACTCACTACTGAGTTCCAAACTGCCTCTGGAAGCAACACTCACTACCCAGTTCCAAACTGCCTCTGGAAGCAACACTCACTACCGAGTTCCAAACTGCCTCTGGAAGCAACACTCACTACCGAGTTCCAAACTGCCTCTGGAAGCAACATCAGCACAAGAACTGTTTGGTCGGGAGCTTCATGAAATGGGTTTCCATGGCCGAGCAGCTGCAAACAAACTGGGGTGGTGTAAATCCCACCACCAGCGGAAACACGTTCTCTGGAGTGATGAATCATGTTTCACCATCTGGCAGTCCGACAGATGCATCTGGGTTTGGCGGATGCAAGGAGAACGCTACCTGCCAAAATGCATAGTGACAACTGCAAAGTTTGGTTTAGGAGGAATAATGGTCTTGGGATGTTTTTTCATGGATCGTGCTAGGACCCTTAGTTCCAGTGAGGGGAAATCTTAACGCTACGGCATACAATGACATTCTAGACGATTCTGTGCATCCAACAATTTGTGGCAACAGTTTGGGGAAGGACCTTTCCTGTTTCAGCATAACAATGCCCCTGTGCACAAAGTAAGGTACATAAAGAAATAGTTTGAGATCAGTGTGGATGAATTTGACAGGCCTGCACAGAGCTTTGACCTCAACCACATCGAACACCTTTGGGATGAATTGGAACAACGACTGCGAGCCAGGCCTACATCAGTGCCCGACCTCACTAATGCTCGTTTGGCTGAATGTAAGCAAGTCCCCGCGGCAATGTTCCAATATCTAGTAGGAAACCATTCCCAGAACTCCATATTAATGCCCATGCTTTTGGAATGAGATGTTTGACGAGCAAGTGTCCACATACTTATGATCATGAAGTATATATATATATATATATATATATACAGTATGTACCAGGCAACATTTTGGACACACCTAGTCATTCAAGGATTATCATATTAGGATGAGCAATGTCGGAGTCCGGAGAATTGCTGAGTAAAAATATATATTTAATCAATTTTAGAATAAGGCTGTAACATAACAAAATGTATAAAAAGTCAAGGAGTCTGAATACTTTACGAACACCTCAGTTCTGTTTCTATTCTACTCTATTATACTCTACTCTATTATACTGTATTCTACTCTGCTCTATTATACTGTATTATATTGTATTCTAATCTACTATAGTATGCTCTACTATATTGTATTCTACTCTACTCTATTATACTGTATTATACTCTGCTCTATTATACTGTATTATATTGTATTCTACTCTACTCTATTGTACTCTACTATATTGTATTCTACTCTACTCTATTATACTGTATTATACTGTATTCTACTCTATTATACTCTATTATACTATATTAAACTCTACTAAATTATACTCTATTATACTGTATTCTACTCTACTCTATTATACTGTATTCTACTCTACTCTACTCTATTATACTGTATTACGCTGTATTCTACTCTACTCTACACTACTCTTTTCAATTATATCTATTCTACTCTACTCTACTCTATTCCATTCAACTATGTTTTACTCTACTCTACTCTACTCTATTCCATTTTGACTATATTCTACTCTACTCTACTCTATTCCATTTTACTATATTCTACTCTACTCTACTCTATTCCATTTTACTATATATTCTACTCTACTGTATTCTACTCTATTCTGCTTTATTATACTCTATTCTAGCGATTTCCCTAATGAAGTAGATCCACATGCAGAGCCAATGTCTTCCGGGTGGTATAGTGCAGCAATGCCATTGGCTATCCTCCTATCCTCCTTCCTCTCCTCCTCCTCACCCTACCCTCTCCTGCGTTTTCACTACAAGGCCTTGGTTTGAATGTTTAATTAACATCATGCCTTATCCAGGGTCATCCAGTCTGCTAGTGAATGTTAAACATGCCAACCAGGTAAGACCAAACCAGACTAGTTTATTCTTATCTACCTGGTAACAACACACCACACCAGACTAGTATCTCCTTATCTACCTGGTAACAACACCAGACTAGTATCTCCTTATCTACCTGGTAACAACACACCACAACAGACTAGTATCTCCTTATCTACCTGGTAACATCACCAGACTAGTATCTCCTTATCTACCTGGTAACATCACACCACAACAGACAAGTATCTCCTTATCTACCTGGTAACAACACCAGACTAGTATCTGATTTTCTACCTGGTAACAACACCAGACTAGTATCTCCTTATCTACCTGGTAACAACACCAGACTAGTATCTCCTTATCTACCTGGTAACAACACCAGACTAGTATCTCCTTATCTACCTGGTAACAACACCAGACTACTATCTCCTTTTCTACCTGGTAACAACACCAGACTAGTATCTCCTTATCTTCCTGGTAACAACACCAGACTAGTATCTCCTTATCTACCTGGTAACAACACACCACAACAGACAAGTATCTCCTTATCTACCTGGTAACAACACACCACATCAGACTAGTATCTCCTTATCTACCTGGTAACAACACCAGACTAGTATATCCTTTTCTACCTGGTAACAACACCAGACTAGTATGTCCTTATCTACCTGGTAACAACACCAGACTACTATCTCCTTTTCTACCTGGTAACAACACCAGACTAGTATCTCCTTATCTACCTGGTAACAACACCAGACTAGTATCTCCTTTACTACCTGGTAACATCACCAGACTAGTATCTCCTTATCTACCTGGTAACAACACCAGACTAGTATCTGATTTTCTACCTGGTAACAACACCAGACTAGTATCTCCTTATCTACCTGGTAACAACACCAGACTAGTATCTCCTTATCTACCTGGTAACAACACCAGACTAGTTTCTCCTTATCTACCTGGTAACATCACCAGACTAGTATCTCCTTTTCTACCTGGTAACAACACACCACATCAGACTAGTATCTCCTTTTCTACCTGGTAACAACACCAGACTAGTATCTCCTTATCTACCTGGTAACAACACCAGACTAGTATCTCCTTATCTACCTGGTAACAACACCAGACTAGTATCTCCTTTTCTACCTGGTAACATCACCAGACTAGTATCTCCTTTTCTACCTGGTAACAACACCAGACTAGTATCTCCTTATCTACCTGGTAACAACACCAGACTAGTATCTCCTTATCTACCTGGTAACAACACCAGACTAGTATCTCCTTATCTACCTGGTAACAACACCAGACTAGTATATCCTTATATACCTGGTAACAACACCAGACTAGTATCTCCTTTTCTACCTGGTAACAACACACCACACCAGACTAGTATCTCATTATCTACCTGGTAACAACACACCACACCAGACTAGTATCTCCTTTTCTACCTGGTAACAACATCAGACTAGTATCTCCTTATCTAATTGGTAACAACACCAGACTAGTATCTCCTTATCTACCTGGTAACAACACACCACACCAGACTAGTATCTCATTATCTACCTGGTAACAACACCAGACTAGTATCTCCTTATCTACCTGGTAACAACACACCACACCAGACTAGTATCTCATTTTCTACCTGGTAACAACACCAGACTAGTATCTCCTTATCTACCTGGTAACAACACACCACACCAGACTAGTATCTCCTTATCTACCTGGTAACAACACCAGAGTAGTATCTCCTTATCTACCGGGTAACAACACACCACAACAGACTAGTATCTCCGTATCTACCGGGTAACAACACCAGACTAGTATCTCCTTTTCTACCTGGTAACAACACCAGACTAGTATCTCCTTATCTACCTGGTAACAACACACCACACCAGACTACTATCTCCTTTTCTACCTGGTAACAACACCAGACTAGTATCTCCTTATCTACCTGGTAACATCACCAGACTAGTATCTCCTTATCTACCTGGTAACAACACACCACACCAGACGAGTATCTCCTTATCTACCTGGTAACAACACCAGACTAGTATCTCCTTTTCTACCTGGTAACAACACCAGACTAGTATCTCCTTATCTACCTGGTAACATCACCAGACTAGTATCTCCTTATCTACCTGGTAACATCACCAGACTAGTATCTTCTTATCTACCTGGTAACAACACCAGACTAGTATCTCCTTATCTACCTGGTAACATCACCAGATTAGTATCTCCTTATCTACCTGGTAACAACACCAGACTAGTATCTCCTTTTCTACCTGGTAACAACACCAGACTAGTATCTCCTTATCTACCTGGTAACAACACCAGACTAGTATCTCCTTATCTACCTGGTAACAACACCAGACTAGTATCTCCTTTTCTACCTGGTAACAACAGCAGACTAGTATCTCCTTTTCTACCTGGTAACAACACCAGACTAATATCTCCTTATCTACCTGGTAACAACACACCACACCAGACGAGTATCTCCTTATCTACCTGGTAACATCACCAGACTAGTTTCTCCGTATCTACCTGGTAACAACACACCACACCAGACTAGTATCTCCTTATCTACCTGGTAACAACACACCACACCAGACTAGTATCTCCTTATCTACCTGGTAACAACACACCACACCAGACTAGTATCTCCTTATCTACCTGGTAACATCACCAGACTAGTATCTCCTTATCTACCTGGTAACATCACCAGACTAGTATCTCCTTATCTACCTGGTAACAACACACCACACCAGACTAGTATCTCCTTATCTACCTGGTAACAACACACCACACCAGACTAGTATCTCCTTATCTACCTGGTAACATCACCAGACTAGTATCTCCTTATCTACCTGGTAACATCACCAGACTAGTATCTCCTTATCTACCTGGTAACATCATCAGACTAGTTTCTCCGTATCTACCTGGTAACAACACCAGACTAGTATCTCCTTATCTACCTGGTTACATCACACCACACCAGACTAGAGAGTGAGAGAGAGAGAGAGAGAGAGAGAGAGAGAAAGAGAGAGAGAGAGAGAGAGAGAGAGAGAGAGAGAGAGAGAGAGAGAGAGAGAGAGAGAGAAAGAGAGAGAGAGAGAGAGAGAGAGAGAGAAAGAGAGAGAGAGAGGACACTTTTTCAGGCATACAGTACACACACACACACACACACACACTGAGAGGGACACACACACACACACACACACACACTGAGAGGGACACACCCACACACACTGAGCGGGACACACCCACACACACTGAGAGGGACACACACACACACACACACTGAGAGGGACACACACACACACACACTGAGAGGGACACACACACACACACTGAGAGGGACACACACACACAGAGGGACACACACACACACACACTCCCTGCCTTTCAGCCCATCGGCTCCGTCATCGCAGGAGGAAAAGGTCTCTGACCTCCTTAAAGGGAGTCCATCCCCATGGCAGGCTTTAGCACTCTCCAAGCACATAACAATAGAAAAGAGAACAAGAAGACTGCCGTGAAACTATAGATCATTCAATCCTCCTCACATTTCCTCCCACAGACAGAGCTAAACCACAGATATAAATAACATCTATTCCCCCCTACGTATATGCAAATTGGGCAGGGCTATTTGTTTCACTCATCAGTCAGTCATTCTCTCTCAGTAAAATCATAGCTAATTATCCTGACGACTGTATCACAACAACGCCACTCCACTGTCTGACACTTATCTCTCGTTACCACTGTTTAATCTGTCATGGGAATGAGAGTTCCAGAGGGAAGGGGAGAGAGGAGAGAGAGGGGGATCATCACAGTCTCTAGAGAAAGCTTTCTGCTGGACCGGAGAAAAAGAGAGGGACAGAGGGATCGAGAGGAAGGGGGAGAGAGGAAACAGAGAGGGACAGAGGGATCGAGAGGAAGGGGGAGAGAGGAAAGAGAGAGGGACAGAGGGATCGAGAGGAAGGGGGAGAGAGGAAAGAGAGAGGGTCGCCACAGACATTAAAAAACGATTCCGCTCTCTTCTGCTCAGCCAGATGGAAGGATAGAGGGATAGAAGGATAGATAGAGAGATGGGACTCACCGTGTCCACTCCGTAGCGAGGCATGGCCAGGGAAGTGGTAGATGGAGGCAGGGGCAGCATTAGTAGGGTGGTGCCTGGTCCCCTGGGTGTGGTGGTGGGGGTCAGGCCCAGGGTGGGGTTGTGAGAGGGGGGCGAGGGGCAGTGGTGCTCCTTCGTCAGGGGTGGCCGACAGGACCTGGAGGTCAGCAAAAGAAGAGCCCCAGGCGGACCCCACCACCACCCAGCCCACAGCCAGGACCAGGGCACTCATCCAGGGGTAAGACCCCCAGCTACAGCCCCAGCCCTGGAGCTTCCCAACAGGCCGCATCATGGTCAGCTAAACCTCCCAACACAACACCCGGTGGTCTATAGAGAATAGTGCAGGCAGAAGTAGAGATCTCTGGGTTGTGAAGACCCCATGGAAACAAAAACTAAAATAACATGAAATCACCCCAGTGAAAAATCCAAACAAAGCGTGGATCAGTTTTCCTTCTTTGTCTCTTTTCCTTGTCTCCTTTCCTCGACTCCTTCCTCCTGGTATAAATTGATCCCCTGTAGCTCACAGCAGCTCCTAGTTATTCAGTTAGTAACTCAATCCATATTTTTAGTTATTTTTATGCCCATGCTGCGAGTGTGTGTGCAGTTAGCGAGCGCAGGAGAGTGTGTGTGTGCAGTTAGCGAGAGCAGGAGAGTGTATGTGTGTGCAGTTAGCGAGCGCGGGAGAGTGTGTGTGTGTGTCGTCGTCACCTGGAGTGTATCCCCAACACCCCCTGTCACCTAGGTGCTGAGAGAGCGTGATGAGACGGGAACGACCTGCACCACTGGCTACTACGCGCTGCGCTTCACGCTGCACTTCTCCTCTGCTCTAGCAAGCCACAGATACAAAGCCACAGACGTGGCAATACGAGAGAGAGAGAGAGAGAGCGAGGGAGAGCCCCACACACACTGTCAGCTCTCCTCTCGACTCTTACCACCCTGTGTTCACTGCTCAGCAGTGCAGACTGGCTTTCCTTCTCTGCTCTCACTGCTGTCACAATCTCTGTCAGTATTCTGAATTCTGCCTTACCTAGAGACTAAAGCCTTTTCTCTCTGTGAATCCTTTTTCTATTTTCTCATCCTTTTCTTTTCTTCCCAGGGAGAGAAGTGCAGCAGTCTGGGTTGTTAACCCTGGGAACCTCCAACTGATAGCTCTTAGTATTACTCCACAGGAGAAACAGAATGAGACGTACAGACATCGAGAGAGAGCTACTGAAAAAGAGAGAGAGGGAGGGTGGTAGAGAGCTACTGATAAAGAGAGAGAGGGACGGGGAATGATGCAGAGGGAGAAAGAGGACGAGAGTAAAAGGGGCTCAGGTGAAACTAAGCGAAGATGATGGGACATAGAGAGGAGAAAAAAAAGGAGGGGAGAACTCACAAGTGGGCCAGCCTATGGAAATGTCCCCCCAGCTCAGAGCAAATCAGGGAGGCCGGGCACATACTGCAGAGGAGTGAGATGTCTTTAGTCATGGGGAGGGCAGATGGAGGGAGGGAAAAAGGGATGGAGAGAGGGAGGAAGAGCGAGAAAGGGAGAGGATGAGAGTGAGTAGGGGAGGAAGAAAGCAAGGATGGAATGGAGAGAGACGGATGGAATGGAGAGAGACAGGATGTGAGAGAGAGAGAGAAAAAGGAAAGAGGCACAAGCGATGCTTGTTTTTCTATCTCTGGGAGGACATTTCCTGATGCAGGTTGGATGTTCATAAAAGCCTATTCCAGCAAAGCTATAACTTCAGGCATTATACACACTTCTAAAGATATGGTGAATTTGAAAGAGTGAGCAAGAGAAAGAGAGAGAGCGAGAGAGTGCAAGAGAGAGAGAGAGAGATAGAGAGAGACAGAGCTCCTCTTGTCTCAAATACAAATGACAAGAACAAAAGCCTCTACTCCCCTTTCTGTCAATCAAAGTGTTTCTGAAGGAAGAGAAGCAAAATGGGTTTTGAATAAAAAGCTAAAAGCTTCTATCATAGATGCACACAGTAACCGAGTGCCATTTAATATTAAACCAAAACAACTTCATGAACAACAAACAGTTTTCAAGTGCTACTCTATAGTGGTTTTTAAATGAAGCACTGGAGGGAGATAATACATTGATGTGACAACCATTTATTTGATTTATTCAACTAAGGCAAGTCAGTTAAAATAACAAATTCTTATTTACAATGACGGCCTACCCTGGCCAAACCCTAACCCGGATGACGCTGGGCCAATTGTGTGCCGCCCTATGGGACTCCCAATCACCGCTGGTTGTGATACAGCCTGGAATAGAACCAGGGGTCTGTAGTGATACCTCTAGCGCTTAGACCACTGAGCCACTCGGGAGCCCCTTTTTGAATACACCCCTGTTAGTGAGCATTTCTCCTTTGCCCAGATAATCCATCCACCTGACAGGTGTGACATATCAAGAAGCTGATTAAACAGCACGATCATTACACAGGTGCACATAATGATGGGTGTTTTCTATGGGTGTTGTGGGTGTTGTCTTTGGGTGTTGTGTGTGTTACAACACCCAAAGACACCACCCACAACACCCATAGACAACACCCACAACATCCATAGACAACAGCAAAACACCCGCAGACAACACCCACAACATCCATAACACTCATAGACAACACCCACAACACCCATAGACAACACCCACAACATACATAACACCAATACACAACACCCAACACCCATAACACTCATAGACAACACCAATAACACCCAGAGACAACACCCAACACCCATAGACAACACCCAACACCCATAGACAACACCCAACACCATAAACAACACACAACACCCGTAGAAAACACCCAAAACCCATAGACAACACTCAACACCCATAGACAACACCCATAGACAACACACAACACCCATGAACAACACCCAACACCCATAGACAACACCCAACACCCATAGACAACACCCAACACCCATGAACAACACCCAACACCCAAAGACAACACCCAACACCCATAGACAACACCCAACACCCATAGACAACACCAAACACCCGTAGACAACACCCAACACCAATAGACAACACCCAACACCCTTAGACAACACACAACACCAATAGACAACACCCAACACCCGTAGACAACAGACATACACACATCAACACACCAAAAATAGACACACCCTTGTCCTGCACACATGCAGACACACACAATTAAAAACACAGTTTGCTGATTGTATAATCACCTCTCAGTTAACAGCTTAATTATGCACAACATCTTTAATGAGTGACTTCCTACAGACATTAAATGTGTCATGACTCTCTCTCCTTGGTGAGGGTCAAATGTGCAACATTTTTTATTTTATTTAACCTTTATTTAACCAGGTAGGCAAGTTGAGAACAAGTTCTCATTTACAATTGCGACCTGGCCAAGATAAAGCAAAGCAGTTCGACACATACAACAACACAGAGTTACACATGGAGTAAAACAAACATACATTCAATAATACAATATAAAAATAAGTCTATATACAATGTGAGCAAATGAGGTGAGATAAGGGAGGTAAAGGCAAAAAAAAGGCCATGGTGGCAAATTAAATACAATATAGCAAGTAAATCACTGGAATGGTAGATTTGCAGTGGAAGAATGTGCAAAGCAGAAATATAAATAATGGGGTGCAAAGCAGCAAAATAAATAAATCAATACAGTAGGGAAAAAGGCAGTTGTTTGGGCTAAATTATAGGTGGGCTATGTACAGGTGCAGTACTCTGTGAGCTGCTCTGACAGCTGGTGCTTAAAGCTAGTGAGGGAGATAAGTGTTTCCAGTTTCAGAGATTTTTGCAGTTCGTTCCAGTCATTGGCAGAAGAAAACTGGAAGGAGAGGCGACCAAAGGAGGAATTGGTTTTGGGGGTGATCAGAGAGATATTCCTGCTGGAGCTCGTGCTACAGGTGGGTGCTGCTATGGTGACCAGCGAGCTGAGATAAGGGGGGACTTTACCTAGCAGGGTCTTGTAGATGACCTGGAGCCAGTGGGTTTGACGACAAGTATGAAGCGAGGGCCAGCCAACGAGAGCGTACAGGTCGCAATGGTGGGTAGTATATGGGGCTTTGGTGACAAAACGGATGGCACTGTGATAGACTGCATCCAATTTATTGAGTAGAGTGTTGGAGGCTATTTTGTAAATGACATCGTCCAAGTCGAGGATCAGTAGGATGGTCAGTTTTACGAGGGTATGTTTGGCAGCATGAGTGAAGGATGCTTTGTTGCGAAATAGGAAGCCAATTCTAGATTTAACTTTGGATTGGAGATGTTTGATGTGAGTCTGGAAGGAGAGTTTACAGTCTAACCAGACACCTAGGTATTGTAGTTGTCCAGAGTAGTGATGCTGGACGGGCAGGCACGTGTTTACAGCGATCGGTTGAAAAGCATGTATTTAGTTTTACTTGTATTTACTGTAAGACCAGTTGGAGGCCACGGAAGGAGAGTTGTATGGCATTGAAGCTTGTCTGGAGGGTTTTTAACACCGTTTCCAAAGAAATCAGCTCGGCACATGGATGACAGATAGCCAGATCCCCCTCTCTCCCACCAGAGGAGGGAGTTGGGCCGGTTTTATGACTTAAAGCCAGTCATAAACTTTCTCTCTCTAACCCTGCAGTATTGAGAAGTTTAAAATGCTTTTGTTACCGAGAGACTCTTGCCACAAAAAACTTCAACATCAAACAATGGACACTGGGACAATATGCTTCAACATCCGAACGTTGGGAATGATGAGAGATGGAATATGGAACATTAATATGTATTTAGTGATGTCATTAAAATGATCAGAAATATGTTATAATGGAAACATTGTAATGTTAAACCTCTTGAGTGTAGGGGGCAGTATTTTGAAGTTTGGATGAAAAACGTACCCAAATGAAACTGCCTATTTCTCATGCCCAGAATCTAGAATATGCATATAATTGTCAGATTAGGATAGAAAACACTCTAAAGTTTCCAAAATTGTCAAAAATATTGTCTGTGAGTATAACGGAACTGATATTGCAGGCGAAAACCTGACGAAAACCCAACCAGGAAGTGCTGTTTTTCCTGAAACCTCTCTGTTCCATTGCCTGCCTTCCCTGCATTTAAAGAGATATGAAACAGATTCCTTTCTCCATGGCTTCCACATGGTGTGAACAGTCTTTAGACATAGTTTCAGGCTTTTATTCTGAAAAATGAGCGAGAAGGATCACATCGCGTCAGTGGATGTCTGGGTGCCAGCAGAGTAAAGTAGTCTAGGACATTTGACCAAAGACGAGAAGGAAGAACCCTCTGAACACCGGGTGGTGCATCTCTATTCTAACAAACACTCCAGAAAGAAGGAATCCTACATATAAGGACATTGTGACATCTGGTGGACAACCAGTGACTTACATCGAACCACTTCCCATAGAACCATCGAGTTCAACAGGGAGACGACAAAGACATCTATGAATAAATATATACATTGCATTTCTTTTCCGAATGAGCGGTCGTTCATGTGCAAAGTGTTCATATTCCCGTGAGCGTAGCTTCCAAAAGTATGTACGATAAGTTGACTCTCTTTGTCTAACCCCGCTCCGTACATACCTGGCAGAGTAACCTAGTGGTTAGACAGTTGGACTTGTAACCGCAAAGGTTGCAACATCAAATCCCAGAGCAGACAAGGTAAAAATAAGAATTTGTTCTTAGCTGACTTGCCTAGTTAAATAAAAAGTATCCAAATGGTCAAGCTTTTTTTTAGTCCACTAGGGACCTGTTTTCATTGTATTATGTATGCTATCAATAACCTATGAAGCGTATGTTTACGTATTCTGTGTGATGATTAATTAGTTAGTAAATGAATAATTATGCCAATTTGTGGATCGCTGATATATCACACTTAGGTTAGGGTTCGTGCAGATATCCAAGGATTATTCTAACGTTCAGAATGAACTGTTTTGATGAGGTAATAATTGACTGTTTTTGATGAGGTAATTATAATTAATAATTGACTGTTATTGATGTAAGAGATATTTAGATAGTATTTAGAGTTTAATTCTGTAGATAGTAACTAGGTAAACAACTGTTCCCGTGGTGCCCCAAATTCCAAATGAGTTAATTGTTACATGATTAATTTAATTGAGTAATAATTAAACATAATAGGTAATTATTCGATAAATAGCAGTCATCACATTAATGATAGTCCCGTCAGGACGAATGATATATGTTATAAGCAATATTCCATAAACCTTCATTGAGATGACTAAATGATGTGGAACTGGAGGTGAGATAAGAAACACCTCATAATATATGTATTTCCTGTCAAATGAACAGATTGGTATTGCAGACAGTCCAGGTATCAGTGTGAAGGAGCTCTCTCTCTCTCTCTCTCTCTCTCTGTCGCACTCTCTCTCTCTCTGTCGCACTCTCTCTCTCTCTCTCTCTCTCTCTCTGTCTGTCGCACTCTCTCTCTCTGTCGCACTCTTTCTCTCTCTCGCTCTCTCTCTCGCACTCTCTCTCTGTTGCTCTCTCTCTCTCTTGCTCTATCTATCTCTCTGTCTCTCTTTCTCTCTCTTTCTCTCTCTCTTCCAGAAATCAAATCTGAAAATCACATCAGGGTGCCAAGACTGACTTTCAACTGGGAATCCGACATTTTGGATACTGTTCTGCACGCGCGCACTCACACACAAATACACACTCACACACAGATACACACTCACACACACACACACGTGCAACTGCTACAGGCTTAGTTTATACAGCTGTCACTGCATAAGCCAGTGATCGGCACGGTGAAACGATTAATCGAAAATCCTAACTGATGTTAGTATTCGATTACTTGCGAGAGAGAGACAGATAGAGAGAGGGAAATAGAGAGAGAGAGAATGAATTAATTTGAATTAATTGATTATGTGACATTGCTACCTACACGTATACAGCCTAACATGTGGCATTCTTAATTTAATAAAAATTACACTTTGTGTACACCATGCAAAAGACAGAGTAGCTTGATGTTATTGTGGGCAATCACACCGGCATTACAGTCAAAGGGTCCACAGCCTAGTCCTAAATATTTCAAAAACTTAAAGCATTGTAATTGGGACAAATCATTCACTAAACCCTAAACCTCAACTTAATCTTGTAATAAATAATGTGGAAACTGATTAAGTTGAGCTGACTAAACTGCTTGGAGTAATCCTGGATTGTAAATGGTCATGGTCAAAACATATTGACACATCAGTAGCTAAGATGGAGAGAAGTCTGTCCATAATAAAGCACTGCTCTGCCTTTTTGACAGCATGATCAACCAGGCAGGTCCTACAGGCCCTGGTTTGGTCGCACCTGGACTACTGTTCAGTGGTGTGGTCAAGTGCACAAAAAATGACAGTTGGATCAGAACAGGGCCTTGGATGTACACAGAGAGCTAATATTAATAATATGCATGTCAATCTCTCCTGGCGCAAAGTGGAGGAAAGTTTGACTTCAACACTACATGTATTTATGAGAGGTATTGACACGTTGAATGCACCTGTCTGTTTGAACTACTGGCACACAGCTCGGACACTCATGCATACCCCACAAGACATGCCAAGAGGTCTCTTCACAGTCCCCAAATTCAGAACAGACTCTGGGTGGCGCACTGTCCTACATAGAGACATGAATACATAAAACTCTATTCCACATTAAGTAAATGACGCAAGCAGTAGAATTACCTTCTTTTGGCTGGGGGCAGTATTGAGTAGCATGGATGAATAAGGTGCCCAGAACAAACTACCTGCTACTCAGGCCCAGTAGCGAATATATGCATATTATTAGTAGATTCGGATAGAAAACACTCTGAAGTTTCTAAAACTGTTTGAATGATGTCTTTGAGTATAACAGAACTCATATGGCAGGCAAAAACCTGAGAAGAAATCCAAACAGGAAGTGGGAAATCTGAGGTTTGTAGTTTTTCAACTCAATGCCTATCGAATATACCGTGTCTATGGGGTCATATTGTACTTCCTAAGGCTTACACTAGATGTCAACAGTCTTTAGAAGTTGTTTGATGCTTCTACTGTGAAGTAGGGGGGAATGGGAGCTGAATGAGTCAGAGGTCTGCCAGAGTGGCATGAGCAGGTCACGCGCGTTCACGTGAGAATTAGCTTGCATTCCATTGCATTTCTACAGAGAAAGGAATTCTCCAGTTGGAACATGATTCTATACTTCGTTTGACATGTTTCTACGGACTGTAACGGAACTTTTTGACTTTTCGTCTGGACCTAGTGATCGCGCCTCATGAATTTGGATTACTGGGCGAAATGCGCAAACAAAAGGAGGTATTTGGACATAAATTATGGACTTTATCGAACAAATCAAACATTTATTGTGGAACTGGGATTCCTGGGAGTGCATTCTGATGAAGATCATCAAATGTAAGTGAATATTTATAATGCTATTTCTGACTTTGTTGACTCCACAACATGCAGATATCTGTATGGCTTGTTTTGTTGTCTGAGCGCTGTACACAGATTATTGCATGGTGTGATTTTTTGGTAAATATTTTTTTAAATTTGACACAGTTGCATTAAGGAGAGGTTTATCTAAAGTTCCATGCATAACAGTTGTATATTTTATCTATGTTTATTTCTGTAAAGTGATGTGGCTCTCTGCAAAATTACCAGATGTTTTTTGAAGCAAAACATTACTGAACGTAACGCACCAATGTAAACTGAGATTTTTGGTTATAAATATGAACTTTATCGAACAAAACATACATGCATTGTGTAACATGAAGTCCTATGAGTGTCATCTGATGAAGATCATCAAAGGTTAGTGATTAATTGTATCTCTATTTCTGCTTTTCTCTTTGGCTGGAAAAATGGCTGTGTTTTTCTGTGACTAGGTGCAGACCTAACATAATAATTTGGTGTGCTTTCGTCGTAAAGCCTTTTTGAAATTGGACACTGTGGTGGGATTAACAACACGTTTATCTTTAAAATTGTGTAAAATACTTGTATGTTTGAGGAATTTCAATTTAGAGATTTCTGATGTTTTGAATTTGGCGCCCTGCACTTTCACAGGCTGTTGTCATATCGATCCCGTTAGCGGGATCTAAGCCATAAGAAGGTTTACTATTAGATTAAAAAAAACAGATACAAATACATCTAATGGAACAGTGGGGTCTGTGAAGCAACACAAACATAGGCACAGACACATGCATAAACACACACACAAAAGATAACATACGCACTATACACACGCGTACACATGCACTTTGTACTGTAGATATGTGGTAGAGGTGGAGAAGGGGCCTGAGGGCACACAGTGTGTTGTGAAATCTGTGAATGTATTGTATTTTTAAATTGCATAAACTGACTTAATTTGCTGGACACAAGGAAGAGTAGCTAATGTGGACCTTTAATAAATACAAATACAGCCTAGCAGGTAATGTGGGATATTTCAATGCAAAATGGAATTCAAATTATGAAAGGAAGTTACCTTAATAAGAAGGCGTAGACAAGAATGAGCAACCAACAGGCTGTTGTTGAATCTGAATGCAGTTGCTGTTGTAGAGAAAGACGGAGAGCGAGGCTAAAAATCCTCAATGAGCCTAGTTGGCTAGTTGGCTAACCTTGCTGGCTGGCATAGCTAGCTTCTTTACATCAATTTGATGAAGTCAAGACAGGCACCACCAGATGGTATGATAGATACTGTAACCGAGACACATCTCACTCGCTTCTGTTTTCTGGTACATATACAGTCAATGAACTAAGCAAACTAGACCCAACTGCTAATGCTTTAGTCCTATGGGACAGCCACCCCTTTAAGCAGACCAGAACTGTGAGAAACACTTTTTGATAATCGGCCCGAGTGGGACATCTTCATTTATCCCCTGCCCTTCCCCCTCCCTGTTGCAACAAGTGCTATTTAGAAAAAGTTTCACAAAAACACATGTACTGTACTTCAACTATCCGAACATACCAGAACATTCCTTGATATTATCTGAATAGTGACATATTTTCAAATGCCCATCCCTAGTCTATGCATCCTGCTACTAGCGCAACGAATCACGAGATCTTCAGAACTCAATCTCGTATTCCCTGAGCTCTGACTTATAGGCATCTTATTTTAGACAGGCCTCATGGTGACTTATCCAATGAGCATCTTACTTTAGACAGGGCTCGTGGTGACTTATCCAATAAGCATCTTACTTTAGACAGGCCTCGTGGTGACTTATCCAATAAGCATCTTACTTTAGACAGGGCTCGTGGTGACTTATCCAATAAGCATCTTACTTTAGACAGGCCTCGTGGTGACTTATCCAATCAGCATCTCACTTTAGACAGGCCTCGTGGTGACTTATCCAATCAGCATCTTACTTTAGACAGGCCTCGTGGTGACTTATCCAATAAGCATCTTACTTTAGACAGGCCTCGTGGTGACTAATCCAATAAGCATCTTACTTTAGACAGGCCTCGTGGTGACTTATCCAATGAGCATCTTACTTTAGACAGGCCTAGTGGTGACTTATCCAATAAGCATCTTACTTTAGACAGGCCTCGTGGTGACTTATCCAATAAGCATCTTACTTTAGACAGGCCTCGTGGTGACTTATCCAATAAGCATCTTACTTTAGACAGGCCTCGTGGTGACTTATCCAATCAGCATCTTACTTTAGATAGGCCTCGTGGTGACTTATCCAATGAGCATCTTACTTTAAACAGGCCTCGTGGTGACTTATCCAATAAGCATCTTACTTTAGACAGGCCTCATGGTGACTTGTCCAATAAGCATCTTACTTTAGACAGGCCTCGTGGTGACTTATCCAATAAGCATCTTACTTTAGACAGGGCTCGTGGTGACTTATCCAATAAGCATCTTATTTTAGACAGGCCTCGTGGTGACTTATCCAATAAGCATCTTACTTTAGACAAGCCTCGTGGTGACTTATCCAATAAGCATTTTACTTTAGACAGGCCTTGTGGTGAGCTGGTAATTAACACTCTTCAGAATCAGTTAATTAGAGTTTTGATTTCACTGTGAGACAGCTGAAGTACCTCTAACTCTGTGTGTGTGTGTGTGTGTGTGTGTGTGTGTGTGTGTGTGTGTGTGTGTGTGTGTGTGTGTGTGTGTGTGTGTGTGTGTGTGTGTGTGTGTGTGTGTGTGTGTGTGTGTGTGTGTGTGTGTGTGTGATTGTGTGTGTCTGTAGTACTGTACAATATGTGGAACCAGTACATGCAAGGCTGTGAATGCCACCTGCGGGTCTTAAATGTAAGAGAGAAAGAGGAGGGCGCAGAGGGACTTACAGTCCTGTCTGTGTGGCAGGAAGGTTATTGCCTGGAGTGTGCAGTCAGTGAGTGAATGATGATTGAAAGCTATGTTATTTTATTCATAAGAACTATTTCTACGAAGGGAGTCACATCCCGTCCAATGTACATTGAGTAAATGGTGATTGAAAGCTGGATGTTTTTATGTAGTTACATTTTAATGCAACTTCATGTGATCTAAAATGTAATCTACGTAATCCCTAAATGTAATTACTTATCACGAGAGGGCCATAAACAATACCTATTAATGCTGCATACTTCAAGAAAGGTTGAAATCTCACCTTTCTGATAAAAATAGTTATGAATTTCCTATTCAACAAAACTGTGTGAATAAGGCTTGGCATTACTTAGATGCTTTCTAAATATAATATAATCAAATTATAAAATGAATAACTAAAAGATTTCACCTTCCATATAACTGTCAAATTCATATTAGTACGTTTAGTGTTCTAGAAAATGTGCATATTTTCTAAAGGTTTCTCGATCAAAACATCTGCCCCCACTGCTGTGAGTCACACAGAGCTCTAGCTTAGCTTCCTGAACTCGTTAGGGACTCACCTTCCATCACATATTCATCTTGTCTGTCTATGACAAACCAAAAGAGTTTTTTTGTTTAAAATAAATTAAAAAATATATATTTTAGATGAATGGCTATAAATCATTATCTGAATGTGATGTAGTGATGAAACCACTCTCCTGCTGTGTTATGATGTACAGGCATATGCTTTGTCAGTGGATGTGATAATGGGTCAGGGTTCAGCCAAGAGTTGATGGACAGTCAGAAGAGCGAATTAAATGATAGGTGGGACATCCCAGCTTCAACTGGTTTCATATTTCACATCCTATGTCACACAGGCTCAAAAAAAAGATATGCCGTCCACAGAACCACGCAGGTCCCGCAGGGGACGTTACATCTAAGAGGTTAGGAGAGACCTATTCTATGAGTGGTGATTGAAATTCACCTTTAATAGGGGATATATTTCTACTGCCACAATTGTTTCTGATAGTGAACAGAGTGACATTAACATCAACATTGAGATGTTAAACATATTACACTATTGTTTCTGATAGTGAACAGAGTTGAATTGGAATACATACGAGGAGGAGAGGAAAGTTCCCTCCTTTTCCACTGGGCCATTGTGAGAAAAACAACAGTGTGATATTTCAATTTCGAAACATCCGCATACAAACGGAACAAAACGTATCCTTGTTTAAAGTGGCTGCTTTTAAAAGAGATATTTAGCAGAAGGGAGATAAAGAAGTAGAATAACATTCTGGGGCATCTGGAGTAGGAGAACTAAGACACAGGAGAGGAATAAGAGATGTTCATATCCCACAATATCTACAGCAATACAGTAAACATCATTTAAATCCTTCTTCTTTAACGTCAGCTTCAAGGCTCCATAACCAGAGGTGTGTGTGTGTGTGTGTGTGTGTGTGTGTGTGTGTGTGTGTGTGTGTGTGTGTGTGTCCACCACCCATACTGGTGTGTATTCAATAGTGTTGTTGTTTTATCAACCTATCTTCACACTTTACCAGTGCTACTGTTAATCCTCAGCTCCTGGGCTCTGAGCCATTCAACATTTCACTTCCAACACAGCCATCACACTCTGTAATGTCACACAGACAAAGACTGAGACACAGCCACAGACTGGGGAACAGACTGTCACACTATCCTCCCTCACCTAGAGAAGTCATGAAACCACTAGAGTCCTGACTTACGACTTGGTAGATCAGTTAGCCATACATAACATCACACATCTCCAAAGGGATGGAACTAAATATTGTGTAGCAATGGTGGTTAAGTGAACTACACTCTTGTGTTGACTAAAGCTTGACCGAGAATTCATGAATCATGTTTGTTTCCAATGCTATTGATGGTTTGCTACCCGGCTCTTCAAACATAAAAATGTAACATCCACAAACACTTTTAATCTGCCGGCACTAACACGTAAAACTTTCTGTTTTCAAACTGACACAGGAAACAAGGCCATTCCGTTTGACAGATATAATCAACCATATAATGAAAAGAAACCAAGAACCTGGAGCCGATAAACGCATGGCCCTATCAGCAAGCTGAGCCGATAAACACATGGCCCTATCAGCAAGCTGAGCCGATAAACGCAGGGTCTCATCAGCAAGCTGAGCCGATAAACGCAGGGTCTCATCAGCAAGCTGAGCCGATAAACGCAGGGTCTCATCAGCAAGCTGAGCCGATAAACGCAGGGCCCCATCAGCAAGCTGAGCCGATAAACGCAGGGCCCCATCAGCAAGCTGAGCCGATAAACGCATGGCCTAGGTTTTCTTTTTCTATGTGTTTGGCCTGGTATGGTTCTCAATCAGAGGTAGCTGTCCATCGTTGTCTCTGATTGAGAACCATACTTAGGTAGCCTGTTTTCCCATTTTGAGTTGTGGGTGATTATTTTCTGGTTAGTGTTTTGTGTGAGTACCTGACAGAAGTGTTGCGTTTTGTTCTACTTTTGTTTTTGGACAGAAAACACTAGCTGAGACTAGTCACAGTCACACTGAGAAAACTGAACTGCACTGCTGCAAGGTACAGAAGTTTGGAGCAACGAGGGGCAACACCAGACCTCTAATTTTACACTGGAGTCCAGCGGTGAGCTTGCAGGCCTATTCGACCATCCCGTCTCACTTCTGATGTCTTATTGTGGCTGGGAAAAATGATGTTCCTGGGGAACCTAGTCCAACTCCCAAACCTGGTATTACTCACTCCGAACAGTACGTGTGAGCTGCATAGCTTTCCGAACCATGGCAGGAGCCTGCCTGCCATCAGAGGGCAGGTGTAGGCACTAAGCACAAAGGGAGAACTCTCTCTAGCTGACTTGCCTGAAGATATTACTTTGAAAAGTGGCGGGTGTGAATTGATTCATCCATCCTTTGCTTTGCAATCCACACATGGGCATAGGGAATATATTGCCTCCGGAGTTGGCATATCTCCAAATCTATACAGGCAAAGTACTGCACATGGCCCTGAGTGTTACCTTTGAAAACAAGAGGCCTCCAAAGGTCAAGTACCTGTTCTACATGCTGCTGTAATTATTATGCCCCTGTGAATAAACATTGGTGTTCTACGTTTTAGGGTTTTCAAATGCATGAATCATTGGCCAGTACGGTAATCAGACACATCCAAGAGTTACTTACTATGCTGAACAAAAATATAAATGCAACATGCAAACAATTTCAAAAATGTTACTGAGTTATTACTGAGTTATAGTTGTCACGACATGCCCCTTTTGGGTGAGGATCATTGCCCCCTCTCTCTCTCAATTCAATTAAATTCAAGGGGCTTTATTGGCATGGGAAAGATATGTTAACATTGCCAAAGCAAGTGAGGTAGATAATATACAAAAGTAAAATAAGCAATAAAAATTAACAGTAAACATTTAACATACAGAAGTTTCAAAAGAATAAAGACATTATAAATGTCATATTATGTATATAAACAGTGTTGTAACGATGTACAAATGGTTAATGTACAAAAGGAAATAAATAAGCATAAATATGGGTTGTATTTACAATCATGTTTGTTCTTCACTGGTTGACCTTTTCTTGTGGCAACAGGTCACAAATCCTGCTGCTGTGATGGAACACTGTGGTATTTCACCCAGTAGATATGGGAGTTTAGCAAAATCGAGTTTGTTTTCGTATTCCTTGTGGATCTGTGTAATCTAAGGGAAATATCTGTCTCTAATATGGTCATACATTTGGCAGGAGATTAGGAAGTGCAGCTCAGTTTCCATCTCATTTTGTGGGCAGTGGGCACATAGCCAGTCTTCTCTTGAGAGCCATGTCTGCCTCTGTCTTTCTCAAAAGCAAGGCTATACTCACTGAGTCTGTACATAGTCAAAGCTTTCCTTAAGTTTTGGTCAGTCACAGTTGTCAAGTTTTCTGCCACTGTGTACTCTCTGTTTTGGGCCAAATAGCATTCTAGTTTGCACAGTTATTTTGTTAATTCTGTCCAATGTGTCAAGTAATTATCTTTTTGTTTTCTCATGATTTGGTTGGGTCTAATTGTGTTGCTGTCCTGGGTGTGTTTGTGTTTGTCAACAGAGCCCCAGGAACAGCTTGCTTAGGGGACTCTTCTCCAGGTTCATCTTTCTGTAGGTGATGGCTTTGTTATGGAAGGTTTGGTAATCGCTTCCTTTTAGGTGGTTTTAGAATTTAACGGCTCTTTTCTGGATTTTGATAATTAGCGGGTATCAGCCAAATTCTGCTCTGCATGCATTATTTGGTGTTCTACGTTGTACATGGAGGATATTTTTGCCGAATTCTGCATGCAGTGTCTCAATTTGATGTTTGTCCCATTTTGTGAATTCTTGGTTGGTGAGCGGACCCCAGACCTCACAATCATAAAGGGCAATGGGTTCTATAACTGATTCAAGTATTTTTAGCCAGATCCTAATTGGTATGTTGAATTTTATGTTCCTTTTGATGGCATAGAATGCCCTTCTTGCCTTGTCTCTCAGATCGTTCACAGCTTCGTGGAAGTTACCTGTGGCGCTGATGTTTAGGCCAAGGTATGTATCGTTTTTTTGTGTGCTCTAGGGCAACGGTGTCTCTCTCTCTCTCTCTCCCACCAAAGGTTTATGATGGTTGTAAATACCAAAACTCCTTTCCCCACTCTGCCAAAATGAACGTTGAGAATCCCTTTGTTACCACAGAGAAAGACTTTGCAGTACGGTAATCTCAAAAGGTTGATTAATGTAACAATATGTCTGTATTCCAAACAGCTGAAATTGTCAGTGGGTACTTAAAGAACAATCATGTTGAATTCATTACTAATTTGTAATGTAACTACCACGGCAGAACAACACAACAGTATCTCTGAATGTGTATACTTCCCAGTTACCAGAATTACATCTAAATGTTGTATCTGATTAAATATTAAACTCTTTGTGAGAAGATGACATGTCATCTTAGCCTTCTAAATGAGAGAATGGTTTTTCATATAAAGTTTTAACTAGTCAGTGACCACACCCAAGTGAGCACAGACATTACGTTGGCTTCATGGAACGCCTCTTTTTTCCAGAAGTGTATAACATCACCCGTGACGAACTTTACATTTAGACCGAATCATGCAGGGTTGCTGCCGGTGTGTGAAGTGGTTCTAGCTATGACCTGGATAATCAACAATAGAGACCAATAGATTTCTACAGAAGGAGCATATGGCGCTTTACCAATCTGCAGCTGAAAATGTGCGCAAGTCTAGGACGAGGACACCGACAACCGCTGAAGCAACTATTCTAACAGATCATCTCTAAGAACAATGGTACTCTGAAATATCCATTCTCAGGAACATTTCCCCATGCAACGACAATTAGTACGCCTGACATAGCCATTATAACAGAGCTACAAAGGACACGTGACCAAAGTTAAATATCCAGAGACTCTCTGATGAACTATTCTCCACAGACTGATCCAGTGTTTTCAACGGAAAGACAGCAATGACATACAAGCGTAAATATGTACATCACATTTCTAAAATCCAAATGAGTTGTTGTTAGGACGATCCATATTTACAATGAACATATTCAACTGTATGTTGTACAGTCGTGGCCAAAAAGGTTGGAGAATGACACAAATATACATTTTCACAAAGTCTGCTGGCTTTTATTGACAATTACATGAAGTTGATGCAGAGTCAATATTTGCAGTGTTGACCCTTCTTTTTCAAGACGTCTGAAATCCACCCTGGCATGCTGTCAATTAACTTCTGCGCCACATCCTGACTGATGGCAGCCCATTCTTGCATAATCAATGCTTGGAGTTTGTCAGACTTTGTGGGTTTTTGTTTGTCCACCCGCCTCTTGCGGATTGACCACAAGTTCTCAGTGGGATTAAGGTCTGGGGAGTTTCCTGGCCTTGGACCCAAAATATTTTGTTCCCCGAGCCACTTAGTTATCACTTTTGCCTTATGGCAAGG
Organism: Oncorhynchus mykiss; assembly: GCF_013265735.2. NCBI lineage: Eukaryota > Metazoa > Chordata > Actinopteri > Salmoniformes > Salmonidae > Oncorhynchus > Oncorhynchus mykiss. The sequence continues at coordinate 36,537,375 of NC_048568.1, forward strand.
TGCTCCATCATGCTGGAAAAGGCATTGTTCATGACCAAACTGTTCCTGGATGTTTGGGAGAAGTTGCTCTCGGAGGATGTGTTGGTACCATTCTTTATTCATGGCTGTGTTCTTAGGCAAAATTGTGAGTGAGCCCACTCCCTTGGCTGAGAAGCAACCCCACACATGAATGGTCTCAGGATGCTTTACTGTTGGCATGACACAGGACTGATGGTAGCGCTCACCTTGTCTTCTCCGGACAAACTTTTCGGAAGCACCAAAAAATCGGAAAGGGGATTCATCAGAGAAAATGAATGTTCCCCAGTCCTCAGCAGTCCAATCCCTGTACCTTTTGCAGAATATCAGTCTGTCCCTGATGTTTTTCCTGGAAAGACATGGCTTCTTTGCTGCCCTTCTTGACACCAGGGCATCCTCCAAAAGTGTTCACCTCACTGTGCGTACATATACACTCACACCTGCCTGCTGCCATTCCTGAGCAAGCTCTGTACTGTTGGTGACCCCGATCCCGCAGCTAAATCAACTTTAGGAGACGGTCCTGGCACTTGCTGGACTTTCTTGGGCGCCCTTCACAGCAATTGAACTGCTCTCCTTGAAGTTCTTGATGATCCGATAAATGGTTGATTTAGGTGCAATCTTACTGGCAGCAATATCCCTGCCTGTGCAGCCCTTTTAGTGCAAAGCAATGATGATGGCAAGTGATGACAGAGGAAGAACAATGATTCCAAGCACCACCCACCCTCCTTTTGAAGCTTCCAGTCTGTTATTCAAACTAAATCAGCATGACAGAGTGATCTCTAGCCTTGTCCTCGTCAACACTCACACCTGTGTTAACGAGAGAATCACTGACATGTCAGCTGGTCCTTTTATGGCAGGGCTGAAATGCAGTGGAAATGTTTTCAGTTCCTTTGCATGGCAAAGAGGGACGTTGCAATTAATTGCAATTCATCTGATCACTCTTCATAACATTGTGGAGTATATGCAAATTGCCATCATTCAAACTGAGGCAGCAGACGTTGTGAAAATGTGTATTTGTGTCATTCTCAAAACTTCTGGCCACGACTGTAGTGGGTCCATTCTGTTTTCTCTCTCTTTCTTATCTGTCCCCATCCCCTTTCCTTAATCTATCAAGCCATCACATCACTTTTGTCCACTAGAGACTTTTTTATTCGTGTCGTGTTAATAAACAATGCATGACCTATTGTGTGTGTGTGTGTGTGTTTATGTAATTCTGTGATTGATTAAGTTATTCAGTAAATAAATAATGAAGCTTATTTGTTTATCGCTGATTCATGATCTATGCTCGGGTTCGTGCAGATATCCAAGGGTTTGCGACATTCAGAATATGACTGATGAGGTGATAATACATTAATAAGTGACTGTAATCGATAAGATATGAAAATATCGGAAGAGTTAAATTCGGGAAATAGAGACTCTTTAATGATTTTACCGCGGTGCCCCGACATCCTAGTTAATTAATGTTTACATTAATAGTTTCATCACCTAATGATAATTACACATAGAGAATTTATTAAATATAACAGTCTCCACATCAATGATACGACATAGTTCATATAAAGAAATAAGAAATACTGAAATAAATTAATGTAGGTCCCTGGGTGACGTCTGGTGAGTATGCATGCCATGGAAGAACTGGGACATTTTCAGCTTCGAGGAATTGTGTACAGATCCTTGCAACATGGGGCTGTGCATTATCATGATGAAATACGAGGTGATGGCGGCGGATGAATTGCAAGAAAATGGGCCTTAGGATCTTGTCTAGTATCTCTGTGCATTCAAATTGCCATCAAATCCAATTGTGTTAGTTGTCCATAGCTTATCCCTGCCCATACCATAACCCCACCTCCACCATGGGGCACTCTGTTCATAATGCTGACATCAGAAAACTGCTCGCCTAAACAACGACATGCACATGGTGTGCGGTTGTGAGGCCTGTTGGACTTACTGCCAAATTCTCTAAAATTACGTTGGAGGCGGCTTATGACAGAGAAACTAACATTATCTCTGGCAACAGCTCTGGTGGACATTTCGGCAGTCACCATGCCAATTGCATGTTCCCTCAAAACTTGAGACATCTTTGATATTGTGTTGTGTGACAAAACTGTGCATTCTATATTGGCCTTTTATTGTACCCAGCACAAGGTGCATTTGTGTAATTAACATGCTGTTTGAGTTGATGATTTTGGCAAAGGAGAAATGCTCACCAACAGGGATGTAAGGACATTTGTACACAAAATCTGAGAGAAATACACTTTTTGTGTGTGTGGAAAATTTCTGGGCTCTTTTATTTCAGCTCATGAAACATGGTGATGTGGAGGTAAACCCAGGCCCTGCATGTCCCCAGGCACCCTCATTTGTTGACTTCTGTGATCGAAAAAGCCTTGGTTTCATGCATGTCAACATCAGAAGCCTCCTCCCTAAGTTTGTTTTACTCACTTCTCTAGCACACTCTGCTAACCCTGATGTCCTTGCTGTGTCTGAATCCTGGCTCAGGAAGGCCACCAAAAATTCAGAGATTTCCATACCCAACTATAACATCTTCCGTCAAGATAGAACTGCCAAAGGGGGAGGAGTTGCAGTCTACTGCAGAGATAGCCTGCAAAGTAATGTCATACTTTCCAGGTCCATACCCAAACAGTTCGAACTACTAATTTTGAAAATTACTCTCTCCAGAAATAAGTCTCTCACTGTTGCCGCCTGCTACCGACCTCCCTCAGCTCCCAGCTGTGCCCTGGACACCATTTGTGAATTGATCGCCCCCCATCTAGCTTCAGAGTTTGTTCTGTTAGGTGACCTAAACTGGGATATGCTTAACACCCTGGCAGTCCTACAATCTAAGCTAGATGCCCTCAATCTCACACAAATCATCAAGGAACCCACCAGGTACAACCCTAACTCTGTAAACAAGGGCACCCTCATAGACGTCATCCTGACCAACTGGCCCTCCAAATACACCTCCGCTGTCTTCAACCAGGATCTCAGCGATCACTGCCTCATTGCCTGTATCCGCTACGGAGCCGCAGTCAAACGACCACCCCTCATCACTGTCAAACGCTCCCTAAAACACTTCTGTGAGCAGGCCTTTCTAATCGACCTGGCCCGGGTATCCTGGAAGGACATTGACCTCATCCCGTCAGTTGAGGATGCCTGGTCATTCTTTAAAAGTAACTTCCTCACCATTTTAGATAAGCATGCTCCGTTCAAAAAATGCAGAACTAAGAACAGATACAGCCCTTGGTTCACCCCAGACCTGACTGCCCTCGACCAGCACAAAAACATCCTGTGGCGGACTGCAATAGCATCGAATAGTCCCCGTGATATGCAACTGTTCAGGGAAGTCCGGAACCAATACACGCAGTCAGTCAGGAAAGCTAAGGCCAGCTTCTTCAGGCAGAAGTTTGCATCCTGTAGCTCCAACTCCAAAAAGTTCTGGGACACTGTGAAGTCAATGGAGAACAAGAGCACCTCCTCCCAGCTGCCCACTGCACTGAGGCTAGGTAACAAGGTCACCACCGATAAATCCATGATTATCGAAAACTTCAATAAGCATTTCTCAACGGCTGGCCATGCCTTCCGCCTGGCTACTTCAACCTCGGCCAACAGCCCCACCCCCCCCCCGCTGCTCCTCGCCCAAGCCTCTCCAGGTTCTCCTTTACCCAAATCCAGATAACAGATGTTCTGAAAGAGCTGCAAAACCTGGACCCGTACAAATCAGCTGGGCTTGATAATCTGGACCCTCTATTTCTGAAACTATCCGCCACCATTGTCGCAACCCCTATTACCAGCCTGTTCAACCTCTCTTTCATATCGTCTGAGATCCCCAAGGATTGGAAAGCTGCCGCAGTCATCCCCCTCTTCAAAGGGGGAGACACCCTGGACCCAAACTGTTACAGACCTATATCCATCCTGCCCTGCCTATCTAAGGTCTTCGAAAGCCAAGTCAACAAACAGGTCACTGACCATCTCGAATCCCACTGTACCTTCTCCGCTGTGCAATCTGGTTTCCGAGCCGGTCACGGGTGCACCTCAGCCACACTCAAGGTACTAAACGATATCATAACCGCCATCGATAAAAGAAAGTACTGTGCAGCCGTCTTCATCGACCTTGCCAAGGCTTTCGACTCTGTCAATCACCATATTCTTATCGGCAGACTCAGTAGCCTCGGTTTTTCGGATGACTGCCTTGCCTGGTTCACCAATTACTTTGCAGACAGAGTTCAGTGTGTCAAATCGGAGGGCATGCTGTCCGGTCCTCTGGCAGTCTCTATGGGGGTGCCACAGGGTTCAATTCTCGGGCCGACTCTTTTCTCTGTATACATCAATGATGTTGCTCTTGCTGCGGGCGATTCCCTGATCCACCTCTACGCAGACGACACCATTCTATATACTTTCGGCCCGTCATTGGACACTGTGCTATCTAACCTCCAAACAAGCTTCAATGCCATACAACACTCCTTCCGTGGCCTCCGACTGCTCTTAAACGCTAGTAAAACCAAATGCATGCTTTTCAACCGATCGCTGCCTGCACCCGCATGCCTGCCTAGCATCACCACCCTGGATGGTTCCGACCTAGAATATGTGGACATCTATAAGTACCTAGGTGTCTGCCTAGACTGCAAACTCTCCTTCCAGACTCATATCAAACATCTCCAATCGAAAATCAAATCAAGAGTCGGCTTTCTATTCCGCAACAAAGCCTCCTTCACTCACGCCGCCAAGCTTACCCTAGTAAAACTGACTATCCTACCGATCCTCGACTTCGGCGATGTCATCTACAAAATGGCTTCCAACACTCTACTCAGCAAACTGGATGCAGTCTATCACAGTGCCATCCGTTTTGTCACTAAAGCACCTTATACCACCCACCACTGCGACTTGTATGCTCTAGTCGGCTGGCCCTCGCTACATATTCGTCGCCAGACCCACTGGCTCCAGGTCATCTACAAGTCCATGCTAGGTAAAGCTCCGCCTTATCTCAGCTCACTGGTCGCGATGGCAACACCCATCCGTAGCACGCGCTCCAGCAGGTGTATCTCACTGATCATCCCTAAAGCCAACACCTCATTTGGCCGCCTTTCGTTCCAGTACTCTGCTGACTGTGACTGGAACGAATTGCAAAAATCGCTGAAGTTGGAGACTTTTATCTCCCTCACCAACTTCAAACATCAGCTATCTGAGCAGCTAACCGATCGCTGCAGCTGTACATAGTCTATTGGTAAATAGCCCACCCATTTTCACCTACCTCATCCCCATACTGTTTTTATTTATTTATTTTTCTGCTCTTTTGCACACCAATATCTCTACCTGTACATGACCATCTGATCATTTATCACTCCAGTGTTAATCTGCAAAATTGTAATTATTCGCCTACCTCATGCCTTTTGCACACATTGTATATAGACTCCCCCTTTGTTTTCTACTGTGTTATTGACTTGTTAATTGTTTACTCCATGTGTAACTCTGTGTTGTCTGCTCATACTGCTATGCTTTATCTTGGCCAGGTCGCAGTTGCAAATGAGAACTTGTTCTCAACTAGCCTACCTGGTTAAATGAAGGTGAAATAAAAAAAAATATTTAAAAAAAATGGGACCAACACTTTACATGTTGCCTTTATATTTTTGTTCAGCGTATTTAGGACAGTTCTTCACCTGTAATGGATGCTTGTTGACATTTTAACTTTGATTTCTTTAGCAGACATTCTTATCCAGATACATTTCTATACTGGTCCCCCAGGGGAATCAAACCCACAACCCAGGGGAATCAAACCCACAACCCTGGGGAATAAAACCCACAACCCAGGGCAATAAAACCCACAACCCAGGGGAATCAAACCCACAACCCAGGGGAATCAAACCCACAACCCCGGGGGAATCAAACCCACAACCCCAGGATAATCAAACCCACAACCCAAGGGAATCAAACCCAAAACCCTTGCATTGCAAGTGCCATGCTCTACCAACAGGGGACCACAGTGGATAGTTTTACGTGTCATGAGCCGTACACTAACTGATGATGGGTTGCATCATACTAGAAGATACAGTACATTATCTATAGTGTATAATTCATTAAAACACAGGCAGACATTCACTGTAGATATTGTTTTCCAGCCTTCTAAAGAGCCGAAGGGCTAGCCAAACAATGCTAACCAGTCATGGTGGTAATTCAGCCATAAGTCAGGACGTTGATATCTAGCAACCTCCAAAGACACAAACAGTATAAGGATAGACTTGTCATTCCTCACAATACAGTTGGCTGTACATCCTGTGTGACATCTGGTGGAAACAGAGGGCCGAGCAGACTCCCATTCACATCTGGGCTGGAGCGGAGCCGGGTCAAAAGGTTCAAGTTCCTCGGTGTCCACATCACTAAGGAATAATCATTGTCCACACACATCAACACAGTCATGAAGAACACATGACTCCACATCCTCTTTGTTATGGGCCATCAGATCCTCAAAAAGTTATAGAGTTGCACCATTGAGAACATCTTGACTGTCTGCATCACCACCTGGTATGGCAACGGCTTGGCATCTGACTGCAAGACAAAACAGAGGGTAGTGCGTACGGCCCAGTACATCACTGGGGCCAAGCTCCCTGCCATCAACGACCTCTATACCAGGCAGTGTCAGAGGAAGGCCCTAAAATTTGTCGGAGACAAGTCACAGATGGTTCTCTATGCTACCGCAAGGAAAGCAGTACCGGTGCACCAAGTCTGAAACCAAAAGGACCCTGAACAGCTTCTACCCTTAAATATTTAACCTATTTCAACCTGGACTATCTGCATTGAGCCTTTTTGCGCTAACTCTTTTGACTCATCACGTACGCTGCTGTTAATGTTTATCTATCCTGTTGCCTAGTCACTTCATCCCATCTACAGTATATGTACATATAAACCCTTGCTTCTGAGTGGTGCAGTGGTCTAAGGCACTGCATCTCGGTGTGAGAGGTGTCACTACAGACCCTGGTTTGATTCCAGGCTGTATCACAACAGGCTGTGATTGGGAGTCCCATAGGGTGGGGCACAATTGGCCCAGTGTCGTCCGGGTTAGGGTTTGGCCAGGGTCATTGTAAATAAGAATATGCTCTTAACGGACTTTTCTAGTTAACTAAAGGTTAAATAAATATACCCCTGCATCGACTTGGTACTGGTACCCTGTAATAGTTACTCATTGTGAATTTATTCCTTCTGTTATTATTTTAATGTTATTTATATTTTGTTCTCTCTGCATTGTTGGTAAGAAAAGTAAGCATTGTGGTGGAATATTAGAATCAAGTGAGAGACCGTTTGTTATTTCTTCAAACAATCATCTTTATTCAATATCAATTCATTATTGCAAAGATGAAACCATCGACCCCACACTCCGAAGTGTGCGTTGCCGAGTGCTTAAAATCATACATTGTATACAGGGTCTTTATATAGAAAACCTCAAAATGCTTAGTCATGGCTGGCTCCACCCCGCCCATGCAGATTGGGGCACCATAAACCACCCTGGGTTCATCCTGTCGTTTATCTGCACGGGGGGTGTAATTTTACACCTCCAGGCTAAGTTTCCCAGATGCAAGGATGAGAACAAACAATGAGATGCTTGTTCTATTCCTTCAGGCTCTCTCTATCTCGAGTCACACACACACACCACATCTTATCTATGAATGCAGGCTCAGTCAGACCGGAGACATACAGTATGTCTCACATGCACCACTAATCATAGAATGGAATGTGGCTGTAAAGTGTTTTATCACCAAGCAATCACTTAATCAGTTGCCATCCCAAGCTTCAAAAGACTCGTCCCAGTTAACTCAGAAAGGGAGAGAGAGAGTTCTAGGAACCTTTCTCTATTGCATAAAACAACCATTTGGTGCAACAATATAACATAATCTTGTAATTCTGTTACCACAGTATTTAACTGTCTACACCTAGCATTTGACAAATAAAAATGTATGATTTGATGATGTCTGATGTTATGATGTCTGATATGACGCTGTCTGATGCGATGATGTCTGAGGTGATGATGTCTGATGTGATGATGTCTGATGTGATGATGTCTGATGTGATGATGTCTGAGGTGATGATGTCTGATGCGATGATGCCTGAGTTGATGATGTCTGATATTATGATGTCTGATATGACGATGTCTGATGTGATGATGTCTGAGGTGATGTGTAAAATGACGATGTCTGAGGTGATGTCTGAGGTGATGTCTGAGGTGATGATGTCTGAGGTGATGATGTCTGAGGTGATGATGTCTGAGGTGATGTCTGATGTGATGTTGTCCGATGTGATTATGTCTGATGTGATGATGCCTGAGGTGATGATGTCTGATGTGATGATGTCTGATGTGATGTTGTCTGATGTGATGATGTCTGAGGTGATGATGTCTGAGGTGATGATGTCTGAGGTGATGTCTGATGTGATGTTGTCCAATGTGATTATGTCTGATGTGATGATGCCTGAGGTGATGATGTCTGATGTGATGGTGTCCGATGTGATGATGTCTGATGTAACGATGTCTGATGTGATGTTGTCCGATGTGATGATGTCTGATGTGATGTTGTCCGATTTGATGATGTCTGATGTGATGATGTCCAATGTGATGATGTCTGATGTGATGATGCCACACCCTCTTTGAAACAGTTTTTGTTTTCTCGAAGGAGAAAAGCATGCAAACATTTTAAAAATGAAATGCTACTCATCCTTTTATCTAGAAAACGTCTTGTACAACTTGTCAAATATGTTTCATCACTTATACACATTTATTTCACGTAAACATTATTTGCCTGATGATGCACGAGTGGAGAAGAGAGTCTCCTTTCATACAGGCACATTTTCGTCCACGTTCCTTCTCCACGCCGCCTCTCCTGGATTACCTTTAACCTTTTTCAAAAGAAGGCGAGATGGACAGAGGAGAGAGGATGCATGAGTTGGGCAAATCTAATTGAGAAAAGGCCAGGAACTGAGGAAGCAGTCAATCATCCTGACTTCCTGTCTGGTGGCTGCTGTGAATACCCCCTACAACACAACACAACACACACACACACACACACACACACACACACACACACACACACACACACACACACACACACACACACACACACACACACACACACACACACACAGACACACACAGCCGCACACACAGGTGGGCGCGTCGTGCTCTGATGTGTGTGGGCATATGTGTGTGTGTGTATGTGTGTGTGTGTGTGTGTGTGTGTGTGTGTGTGTGTGTGTGTGTGTGTGTGTGTGTGTGTGTGTGTGTGTGTGTGTGTGAGCGTGTGTGAAATCTACTATGTAGCTACTACACCGTACCACCTTCTACCCCCTGCCACTATTCCAGCCTTGTCATGATGGCTGCGCTGAATGATTGAATGATTTGCTTGCACTATGTGTAATATGAATTGTGACTCGTCGGAGGAATCAACGGGCCGTTGCGGTGTAATTCACATCGAGCAACGCAGGAAAAAGAAAGAAAGAAGCTTATAGGGCATCCATACAGAGAAAACCCTTTGGCCTAGCACTACACTAAGCACATCCACTGATACTGTGGTCTGGTCAAGTCAAAATGGACACGCCCTCTTTGTTGCAAAAAGCTTTTATGCCCCAGAAAATTCAAAATGGTCACCGATCACCTCAAACAACCTTAGAAATTTCCCTGATACACGACAGGAAAATAATCAGACAAAGGCCATTGGTTCACCCCATTTGAAAAAATGACAACAAAGTGTTACAGTTGCTGCCAGGACCGCTTGCCCGAGGATAAGTCAAGATGGCTGCTGCCTGCACCTCCAAATAACAATCAAATCAACTACAGGACTGCAAATCAGTCACAAACAATTGCCATCGGTTCACCTCTTGAAAATGACAGTCAAATGACCAAGCCAGTGGTTCAGCTATTGAAAACAACAACAAAACACCCATATACAGTAACTGCTATGCACGCCCACTTGTGATGACAATTCAAAAACCTACATTGTCCCTCTAACAAGTGGGCTGCCCTATTGTGTGTGTTCAAGTACCACAATGTGCCCATTCAAACAGCCATTTCACTTTGTTTTCACCAAATAAGAGAAAATAGCAAGTAGATGGCGGATAAACCGGTAATCGCTCACACCTGCCTCTCATCCCACACACATCGCCCGCCAGCCAGCCAGCTTCAGCTCATTTAGAGAACAATAGACAATTACTTTGCTGTGAAGTCACAGCGGATTGCCTCTCTCTCTCTCTCTCTCTCTCTCTCTCTCTCTCTCTCTCTCTCTCTCTCTCTCTCTCTCTCTCTCTCTCTCTCTCTCTCTCTCTCTCTCTCAGCCATGTTTCAGACAGAGTCAACAACACACAGCTGCAGCATCAGTGATGCTACTCATTCAGAAGTCAGGTTGTTGTGTGTGTTAGCGTCAAAAGAAAACTTAATTGTGCAGATTAACACAACTGGCTAATTCTCATACATTAGGTGTGAGAAGATAATATACAGTAGGTAGGCAGAACTCCATTAGGTGTGAGAAGATAATATACGGTAGGTAGGCAGAACTCCATTAGGTATGAGAAGATAATGTACAGTAGGTAGGCAGAACTCCATTAGGTGTGAGAAGATAATATACAGTAGGTAGGCAGAACTCCATTAGGTGAGAGAAGATAATATACAGTAGGTAGGCAGAACTCCATTAGGTATGAGAAGATAATATACAGTAGGTAGGCAGAACTCCATTAGGTGTGAGAAGATAATATACAGTAGGTAGGCAGAACTCCATTAGGTATGAGAAGATAATATACAGTAGGTAGGCAGAACTCCATTAGGTATGAGAAGATAATATACAGTAGGTAGGCAGAACTCCATTAGGTGTGAGAAGATAATATACAGTAGGTAGGCAGAACTCCATTAGGTGTGAGAAGATAATGTACAGTAGGTAGGCAGAACTCCATTAGGTATGAGAAGATAATATACAGTAGGTAGGCAGAACTCCATTAGGTATGAGAAGATAATATACAGTAGGTAGGCAGAACTCCATTAGGTGTGAGAAGATAATATACAGTAGGTAGGCAGAACTCCATTAGGTATGAGAAGATAATATACAGTAGGTAGGCAGAACTCCATTAGGTATGAGAAGATAATATACGGTAGGTAGGCAGAACTCCATTAGGTATGAGAAGATAATATACGGTAGGTAGGCAGAACTCCATTAGGTGTGCATTGATGATCATGTCACAAGGGTAGAATATTGACCTAGAAAACCTAATTGTACAAAATGTTACGTAACGTTACAATAAAATAGTAATCTATGTGTGTTGTGCTGCACTAGTTACAGTAACCAACCAGTAACCAACCAGTAACCAAGCAGTAACCAACCAGTAACCAACCAGTAACCAACCAGTAACCAAGCAGTAACCAAGCAGTAACCAACCAGTAACCAACCAGTAACCAAGCAGTAACCAAGCAGTAACCAAGCAGTAACCAACCAGTAACCAACCAGTAACCAACCAGTAACCAACCAGTAACCAACCAGTAACCAACCAGTAACCAACCAGTCAGCCAGCACAGTCTAGACTAAAGGTGCATCTATTCAACCACATGAATCACCAGCAACCAGCCAGGTAAGGCTGTATGAATCTGCAATGGTAATAATGTCTGCATAGGTAAGGCTGTCTGCGTAGGTAAGGCTGTCTGCATAGGTAAGGCTGTCTGCGTAGTTAAGTCTGTCTGCATAGGTAAGGCTGTCTGCATAGGTAAGGCTGTCTGCGTAGTTAAATCTGTCTGCATAGGTAAGGCTGTCTGCGTAGGTAAGGCTGTCTGAATCTGCATAGGTAAGGCTGTCTGCATAGGTAAGGCTGTCTGCATAGGTAAGGCTGTCTGCATAGGTAAGGCTGTCTGCATAGGTAAGGCTGTATGAATCTGCAATGGTAATACTGTCTGCATAGGTAAGGCTGTCTGCATAGGTAAGGCTGTCTGCATAGGTAAGGCTGTCTGCATAGGTAAGGCTGTCTGCATAGGTAAGGCTGTATGAATCTGCAATGGTAATAATGTCTGCATAGGTAAGGCTGTCTGCGTAGGTAAGGCTGTCTGCATAGGTAAGGCTGTCTGCATAGGTAAGGCTGTCTGCGTAGGTAAGGCTGTCTGCATAGGTAAGGCTGTTCGAATAGGTAAGGCTGTTTCCATAGGTAACTTCACACCACTTAGGCATTTTAGATGCAATGGTAACGACCCTTTGACCACAATCAGGCCTGCCTCTCTCTCTCTCTCTCTCTCTCTCTCTCTCTCTCTCTCTCTCTCTGCTCACCTGTGCTGCTTCCATCAGGCTGTGCTGGGAGGATAGGGTGACCCAACGCACTAGCTCTGACATTTCAAAACAGAAATCAGCATGATGAATATGGAACAGGGTAATTATGGTTATTATTAGCCAGCCCACTTATCTACTGCATGCAGACTCTATGGTTTTCCATGACCACACACACACACACACACACACACACACACACACACACACACACACACACACACACACACACACACACACACACACACACACACACACACACACACACTTCAGGTGGTGAGAGAACCGGAGAAGTGGAATTATTAACGAGAAAGCGAGGCAAGTAACCCACAGCATCAGATAGTTCTGGAAGAGGATGAGATGCTGTTGTTTTTATTTGTATCTCAGTGTTGTTTCTCTAAACACATTAAGATGAGAAAGAAAGTCCCAAAGGAAATGAACAACATGTATATAGATTCTGTACCTGACTCAAAGCAGCAAAGGCTTGTGGATCAGACAAAACAACATTAGCATATTGATACATACACAGTACACCACCACTATTCCCACTGCAGGGTTGAGTAAACCACAGTAGACCCATATACAACACAAAGTCAAGATGCCAACTCCAAATAGTTGAACACTGAACACACTGAATCAAACAAGGCAAATCCTTGACCCATAGTTATCCTCAATGCACAGGGATGGTGAGGAGTGGTGGTGAGGGAGGGAGTGAGGGAGGCAGGGGGTGAGAGAGAGATTGAAAGAGAGAGAGAGCGAGAGAGAGAGAAGGAGAGTGAAAACAAAATAAAGAGTGAAAGAAAAACCGAGAGAGATTTAAAAATTAAAAGAGATGGTGAGGTAGAATGATAGAACAAGAGAATAGAAAGAGTGCCATAGTCAATGTTTCATTCTGCATGGCCGAACAGAGCAGAGCACAGCAGAATGAATTAGATGTCTCTGTCTGTCTAGATCTCTGACTACATCATCCACTCTGGGCTAAATGCAATCCCTGGTGTTTCCTCTCTTTTCCCCTCCTCTCCTCTGCTCAGCGAGGCAGTCAGGCCTGGCCAAAAATATCTGCCTGGACACCCTTAGGCTGTGTTCAAAATGGCCCCCTATTCTTAATATAGTACACTACTAGAGTCCTATGGACCTGGATAAAAGTAGTGCACAATAGGGAAGAATATGGGACACAAGCTTACAATTCACATGCTGACGACGGTGCTAATGTTTTTTAAAAAGACAACCCAGAAAACCGGGAACATTCCCAGGACATTAGCTAAGTTTTAGTTAGGGTTTGATTCAATATTAGGATGATAACATCCCAAAAACATATGAATAATGTTTTGATGTCTTTGTTTCTTCTTTAAGAAAATGTTCTAAATGTCTCCAATGTTCTCCAATTCCTCAGTAAAATGTTGTGCACAGTATGTGTAACAACCACCGCAGAACCTTCCCCTGAGGTTTTAATTAGGTTTCCAGGTAATGCAAAAACAACATGTGTAGTGAGAACGTTCTTGTTAGAGGCAAATGTTTTTTAAAGTTTATAAATGCTTCTAAATGTTGTCATTTCCACTTAAAAATGTCCGGCTTGATGTGCGCTGACGAAAAATGTTTCAACACCTGCAAAAATGTCCAATGATTTTATATATATATATATATATATAAAATGTTTTACTGTCAGATACACAGGATAGGTGCAGTGAAAAGTGCTGTTTTACAGGGTCAATCAGCATGTTGATTTTGTCTATCCTGACAAGACAACTTCAAGACGAGCAAGTTAAAATACCAAAACCAACTGTGAGCAAACTATATTAATTTGTAGACACACACATGAAACATTCATGGACATTTAGCTAGCTTGTCGTTGCTAGCTAATTTGTCCTGGGAGATAAACGTTGGGTTGTTGTTTTACCTGAAATGCATATGGTCCTTTTGTTTAGCTGAATCTTTGTAGAATTTTGACTCATGTTGAGTCATACAAAATATTGTGTTCTTTACTCTACGATTAATCCACAGATTAAAATCTTCTGTGGATTTTATACGGCAGTTGACAACCAACTTTAAGGAGCATTACTACCAACAAATGGACTGGAGTGTGGGCCTCATTCCTCTATCACCCATCTGGGTATGCGCAAGTACAGTTGCTTGCGAAAGTATTCACCCCACTTGGCATTTTTCCTATTTTGTTGCCCTACAACCTGGAATTATAATAGATTTTGGGGGGGTTGTATAATTTGATTTACACAAAATGCCTACCACTTTGAAGACGCTGAATGTGTTTTATTGTGAAACAAAGAAGAAATAATACGAAGAAAAAAAGAAAAAACAACTTGAGCTATTCACCCCCCCAGCCCCAATTACAGCTGCAGGTCTCTTGGGGTATGTTTCTATAAACTTGACAAATCTAGCCACTGGGATTTTTGCCCATTCTTCAAGGCAAAACTGCTCCAGCTCCTTCAAGTTGGATGGGTATATTAAAGATTGCTGGTATACAGCAATCTTTAAGTCATACCACAGATTCTCATTTTGATTTGCTTCTGGGCTTTGACTAGGCCATTCCAAGACATTTAAATGTTTCCCCTTAAACCACTCGAGTGTTGCTTTAGCAGTATGCTTAGGGTCATTGTCCTGCTGGAAGGAGAACCTCCGCCCCACTCTCAAATCTCAGGAAGACTGAAACAGGTTTCCTTGAAGAATTTCCCTGTATTTAGCACCAACCATCATTCCTTCAATTCTGAGCAGTTTCCCAGTCGATGAAAAACATCCCCACAGCATGATGCTACCACCACCATGCTTCACTGTGGGGATGGTATTCTCGGGGTGATGATAGGTGTTTGGTTTGCGCCAGACATAGTGTTTTCTTTGATGGCCAAAAATAACATTTCTGTCTTATATGACCAGGGTACCTTCTTCCATATGTTTGTGGAGCCTCCAACATGCCTTTTGAAAAACACCAAACATGTTTGCTTATTTTTTTTCTTTAAGCAGTGGCTTTTTTCTGGCCACTCTTCCATAAGGCCCAGCTCTGTGGAGTGTATGGCTTAAAGTGGTCCTATGGACAGAAACTCCAATATCCGCTGTGGAGCTTTGCAGCTCCTTCAGGGTTATCATTGGTATCTTTGTTGTGTCTCTGATTAATGCCCTCCATGCCTGGTCCCTGAGTTTTGGTGGGCGGCCATCTCTTGGCAGGTTTGTTGTGGTGCCATATTCTTTCAATTTTTTTAATAATGGATTTAATGGTGTTCCGTGGGATGTTCAAAGTTTCTGATATTTGTTTATAACCCAACCCTGTTCTTCTCCACAACTTTGAACCTGACCTGTTTGGAGAGCTCCTTGGTTTTCATAGTGCCGCTTGCTTGGCCTCTTGCTTGGCTTGCTTGGTGGTGCTCCTTGCTTACTGGTGTTTCTGTTTAAAAAATTATATAATTCTTTAAAACAAGTTATTTATTTTGTTACACTTCACCAATTTTGACAATTTTGTGTATGTCCATTCCATGAAATCCAAATAAATATCTATTTAAATTACAATTTTTAATGCAACAAAATAGGAAAAATGCCAAGGGGGTGAATACTTTCGCCAGGTACTGTAGCGGTCAGTGCCGTTTAAGATGAGGGAGGACAATCTATTTTATTTTCATGAACATGGTCTTATTTCTATTACAGCATATTGGATGGCTGTGATTCATATTCCCTTCACTCAGTTCAATGTAACATCAATAGGTTTAGGCTACGGCATGATACTCTAATCTTCCCTCTACCCATCATGAGGTTGCTACAATATAGGTGCACACAGGTTGAGAGAACATTTTGAGGTGACAGACAGTGACACATGGACAGACAGTGACACATGCAATATCGCCTTGCATGTTCTTGCCTGCATCTAGCTGATTTGGCGTGTAATCATGAGTCCGACATTTACAAACGAGAATTTCTATTGGACAAATCCAGGTATGTTGCTTCTGTTTAAGAAAGGTTTTAAAACAGAATGGGCGGAATAAATACACTCCTGATTACACGTAAACACAGTTCACTTTCATAGCAGCTACAATGTATTCCTTCTCACATCTACAGTAAGCGTTCTCCTCCTCTCACCTTTTCCCTTCGCTTGTGGACTTCAATGAGCAACACATCGGTTGTATGTGTCCAGGCGAATAAACCTTTCCAAGCCAAACCATATAATAACCGCTACACACAGCCTACATCGTTGTCACCATTTTAGCTAAATGTAACATCTTAGTCAACATAGCTAATATAACTATTGTGTTAGTAAACCCGCTACTATCATGCAGTAACGTTAGAGTGTACAGTCAGTAAGCTGCTCAATAAGCAGTTTAGCAGTTACACCGGCGGGCCCCGGTAGCAATACATTTGTAAAACCAAACGCTTACCTTTACATGGTGTTTTAATAAATTATTTGGTGAGGTGATTATATTTAGTGTAGTTTTATCTAAAAATGAACGCTTTTTAAATAATTTTTTTTATGAAATTCACTGAGGATAATTGTCCTCCCCTTCCTCCATCTCTTTATTTAAATCAAATCTATGGTATACCCCCCCCCCCCCCCCCCCCTGTATGAGAACACTTTACCACAGAATAAACTCCATGCTGTATGATATCACAGAAGTCCTTTATCTTGCATGATAAGATGTATCTCTGTTTTTAATGTATCTCTATGGTATAGCCCCTGTTTGATCCTATATACAGCTAACCGGATTCAAAAGCCCGTTGCTTAACGCCATTCTCAATACCACTATAAACCCCTAATACATCTGTTATAGGATGATTGCATTATAACCAAAACAGCCATGACTATATTGGGATTTGGAAGAGGAGGTTGGGACTACACACAGACCCACAGATCACAATCCCATCCAAATGTAGCCGTGAAGGGTTGACGCCAGCTAACGTACAATAGCTACTTCGTGTAGAACCTCAGAACTATGAGATGAGACTCGTACCTCTCATTGACTGAGCAATAACACACACACACACACACACACACACACACACACACACACACACACACACACACACACACACACACACACACACACACACACACACACACACACACACACACACACACACACACACACACACACACAGGCTTCCCACTTAATTATCTCCCTAATGGTGGAGGAGAATGGCATTTAATTACCTAGGCCAAGAGAGACAGAGAGAGGTACATGGATTTAATTTTTTGTGCAAAACTAGGATGATGGGATGATTTGCAGTTGTTTGCACATGCAGTGCCTTCAGAGAGTATCCACACCCCTTGACTTGTTCCACATATTCTTGTGTTACAAAGTGAAATTCAAATGGATTTAATTGCCATTTTTTTGTCAATGATCTCCACAAAATACTCTGTGCTGTCAACATTTGTAAAAACAAATATGAAAAATAAAATACTAATATATCTTGATTAGATAATTATTCAACCCCGAGTCAATGCATGTTTGAATCACCTTTAGCAGCAATTACTGCTGTGAGTCTTTCTGGGTGCGTCTCTAAGAGCTTTCCACACCTGGATTGTACTACATTTGCTGATATTTTTTTTCAAAATTCTTCAAGTTCTGTCAAATTGGTTGTGGATCATTGCTAGACAACCATTTTCAGGTCTTGTCATAGATTCACATGCAGATGTAATTCAAAACTGCTACTCGGCTGCTCAGGAAGATTCAATGTCTTCTTGGTAACCAACTCCATTATAGATTTGGCCTTGTGTTTTAGGTTATTGTCCTGCTGAAAGTTTAATTAATTTCCCAGCAGATTGTCCCATGTTTTCCTCTAGGATTTTGCCTGTGCTTAGCTCCATTCCATTTATTTTTTATCCTGAAAAACTCCCCAGTACTTAACGCTTACAAGCATACCCATGACATAATGTAGCCACCACTATGCTTAAAAATATGGGGAGTGGTATATGTTGTATTGAATATGACCCCAAACATAACACTTTGGTTTCAGGACAAAAGGTTAATTGCATTGCCACAGTTTTTGCAGTATTACTTTAGTGCCTTGTTGCAAACAGTATACATCATTTGGAATTGTTTTACTCTGTACAGGCTTACTTCTTTTAGCGCTGTCAATTAAGTTAGTATTGTGGAATAACTACAATGTTGTTGATCCATCCTCAGTTTTTTCATGTCACAGTCACTACTCAAAAAACTGTAACTGTTTTAAAGTCCCCATTGGCCTCAAGGTGAAATCCGTGAGTGGTTTCCTTCCTCTTCAGCAACTGAGTTAGGAAGGACGCCTGTATCTTTGTAGTGACTGGATCTATTGATACACCATCCAAAGTGTAATTAATAACTTCACCATGATCAGAATGATATTCAAAGCCTGATTTTCTTTACCCATCTACCCTTCTTTGTCACACCCTGTCCTTAGTATTCTTTGTTTTCTTTGTTATTTTGGTTAGGTCAGGGTGTGACATGGGTGATGTATGTTTTTTTTTTTACTTGTCTAGGGGTTTTGTATGTTTATGGGGGTGTTTTCTATCTAGGTGATTTTGTAAGTATCCCATTAAATATGGATTTTCATCACGCTACATGTTGGTCCTCCTCTCTTTCACCCGAAGACAGTCGTTACAGAATCACCCACCATCAAAGGACCAAGCAGCGTGATAACGGGCAGCAGCAGGAGATGCAGCGATATCAGGACTTCTGGACATGGGAGCGAGATCTGGACTATGTCACTACTTGGGAGGAGATAGACAGGTGGGCGGTTGACCCAGGGAGAGTGCCGGAGCCCGTCTGGGATTCTCTGGAGCAGTGTGAGGAGGGATGCGAATGGAGTACGCACGGTGGCGCTGTAGGAAGCCCGAGAGGCAGACCCAAACATGTCTTGGGGGGGGCACATGGGGAGTGTGGTGAAGCCAGGTAGGAGACCTGCGCCAACTCCCCGTGCTTACTGTGGAGAGAGAGGGCGTCGTACTGGTCAGGCACCGTGTTATGCGGTGGAACGCACGTTGTCTCCAGTACGCGTGCTTAGCCCGGTGCGCTACATCCCAGCTCCCCGCATCTGCCGGGCTAGGGTGAGGATCCAGCCAGGGCAGATGGTGCCAGCCCTGCTCTCCAGACAGCCAGTGGGTCTCCTCGGGCCAGGATATCCTGTGCTGGCGTTACGCACTGTGTCTCCCGTATGTCTGCACAGCCCATTGCATCCTGTGCCCACGTGCCGGGCTAGAGAACCCATCCAGCCAGGACGGGTTGTGCAGGCCATTAGCTCGAGACCTCCAGTGCGTCTTCACGGTCCGGTCTATCCAGTACCACAAGTGCCAACACCACGCACCAGACCTCCAGTACGCCTCCACAGCCCAGTACATTCTGTTCCTCCTCCCCGCACTCGCCCTGAGGTGCGTGTCCAGTACCACCAGTACCGGCACCACGCACCAGGCCTACAGTGCGCCTCGCCAGTCCAGAACGTCCGGCGACAGTACCCAGTCCAGAGCATCCGGCAACAGTACCCAGTCCAGAGCGTCCGGCGACAGTACCCAGTCCAGAGCGTCCATCAACAGTACCCAGTCCAGAGCGTCTATCTACAGTACCCAGTCCAGAGCGTCCATCTACAGTACCCAGTCCATAGCGTCCATCTACAGTACCCAGTCCAGAGCGTCCGGCGACAGTACCCAGTCCAGAGCGTCCATCTACAGTACCCAGTCCAGAGCGTCCATCTACAGTACCCAGTCCAGAGCGTCCATCTACAGTACCCAGTCCAGAGCGTCCGGCGACAGTACCCAGTCCAGACCGTCCGGCGATAGTCCGTAGACCGGAACCTTCTACGACGGGCCGCAGACCGGAACCTCCTACGATGGGCCGCAGACCGGAACCTCCTACGATGGGCCGCAGACCGGAACCTACCACGACGGGTCACAGTCCGGAACCTACCGCGACGGGTCACAGTCCGGATCCGCCAGAGTCTCCCTCCAGTCCGGATCCGCCAGAGTCTCCCTCCAGTCCGGATCCGCCAGAGTCTCCCTCCAGTCCGGATCCGCCAGAATCTCCCTCCAATCCAAAGGCACCACTCACTCCAGACTCGACCATCAGTCCAGTGGCGTCCTCTAATCCGTGGTCGGCGGTGAGGGTTCCCGCTCCAGAGACATTAAGTAAGTGTGACGACTCAGAAATGGAGCGGGGACCACGTCCCCAGCCAGAACCGCCACCTCAAATTTATGCCCACCCAGACAGTGTTAGGTGTGTGGCCGGGAGTCCGCACATTTAGGGGGAGGGGTACTGTCACACCCTGACCTTAGTATTCTTTGTTTTCTTTGTTATTTTGGTTAGGTCAGGGTGTGACATGGGTGATGTATGTGTTTTTAGCTTGTCTAGGGGTTTTGTATGTTTATGGAGGTGTTTCCTATCTAGGTGTTTTTGTAAGTCTATGGTTGCCTAGATTGGTTCTCAATTAGAAACAGCTGTCTATCGTTGTCTCTGATTGGGAACCATATTTAGGCAGCCATATTCTTTGGGTATTTTGTGGGTGATTGTTCCTGTTTCCAGTGTTCCTATGTGTTAGTGTTCACGTTACGGGACTGTTTCGCCTTCGTTCCTTTCTGTCGGTTTATTGTTTTTGTTCGGTGTTTAAGTATTCCCATTAAATATGGATTATCATCACGCTGCATCTTGGTCCTCCTCTCTTTCACCCGAAGACAGTCATTACATTCTTTGAAAGGCATTGGAAGACCTTCCTGGTCTTTGTGGTAGAATCTGTTCCCTGACATTCCCTGCTCAACTGAGAGATCTTACAGATTATTTAACGTGTGGGGTACAGAGATGAGGTAGTCATTAAAAAATGCTACTTATTATGTGACTTGCTAAGCACATTTTTACTCCTGAACATATTTAGGCTTTCCATAGCAAAGGGGTTGAATACTTATTACCTGGAAAAGTTTCAGCTTTTCATTTTTTTTTTCATTTGTAAAAATAAAATAAAACATAATTCCACATTGACATTATGGATTATTGTGCATAGGCCAGTGACAAAACAATCTCTATTCAATCAATTCAGGCTGTAACACAACAAAATGTAGAAAAAGTCCAAGGCTGAGAATACTTTTTGAAGGTAACGTATGCAACAAACTGAAACTACCATACCCGGCAAAAACTACCACAACAACAATCCACCGTTGTAGTATCTGATGAATATATCATAATATAAAATATATTCACTTCAAATATAGCTCTTTACGTTAATATACAGTAAACATAAGAACATGCCGTTAAAGACATATCATATAATGGCTGTATAATAGCTCCCTGAGAAGTAAACATTGAAAGGTGAAACAGGGTTAAGCTTCTCAATATTCTATCAAGACAGCTGCTACCATGAGAGTTGGTCGTCAAGGCTCCTGAGAACAGCCTGTCGAAGAAGTATTTGTAATTGAACATAAAGTCTGGAGAGAGCGAAAAAATGACAAAACTTTTCTCACCTCAGATGACATTGCCTCCCTAGCAAATAGTCTAAACATTGAAAGGCGGTTGCACAGGGAAAATGTTGTGCACCATATAGGGAATATGGGGCAAGGAGAGGGAGGAAATGAAGAACCCCTCTCACCTCCAATGCCATTTGCTCCATGCCAAAGGGCATTGCCATCAAACTGAGGCTGGTGCTTTAATCCTGGGTAATCTGTCTTCAAAGGCCAGGGAACTGAACCACTTCGGTAAAGAATGGGAGCTATCACTCTGTCAGCACTCTCATATGGGTAGTCAGGAATGCTCAGACTGCGACTCGGTTGTCTACCCTACTTACACACTCCCCTTGAAGGACTTAAACAGATTGGATTGGTGAAAACATTGTCTTGAAGGAGAAGTAGGGTGCAAGTGTAAACTCTGGACTGCTACAGTTTCTTCCCTTCTGCAGTGGGTTTGGCCTTCCACTCATCTGAGGAGAGGGGACCCAAATAAACTAGAGTAGAACCATATAGACTAGAGGAGACCCATAGAGACTATAGGTAATCATAAAGACTATAGGAAACCCATAGAGACTAGAGGATACCCATAGAGACTAGAGGATAACCCATAGAGACTATAGGAGACCCAAATAAACTAGAGTAGACCCATATAGACTAGAGGAGACCCATAGAGACTATAGGTAATCATAGAGACTAGAGGAAACCCATAGAGACTAGAGGAGACCCATAGAGACTAGAGGAGAACCCATAGAGACTATAGGAGACCCATAGAGACTAGAGGAGACCCATAGATACTAGAGGAGAACCCATAGAGACTATAGGAGACCTGTAGAGACTAGAGGAGAACCCATAGAGACTATAGGAGACCCATAGAGACTAGAGGAGACCCGTAGACACTAAAGGAGACCCATAGAGACTTGAGGAGACCCGTTGAGTCTAGAGGAGACCCATAGACACTATAGGAAACCCATATATACCAGAGGAGAACCCATAGAGAATCGAGGAGACCCATAGAGACTAGAGGATAACCTAAAGAGACTATAGGAGACCCATAGAGACTATAGGAAACCCATATATACCAGAGGAGAACCCATAGAGACTATAGGAGACCTATAGATACTAGAGGAGACCCATAGAGACTAGAGGAGACCCATATAGACTAGATGAGACTCATAGAGACTATAGGAGAACCTATAGAGACTATAGGAGACCCGTAGAGACTAGAGGAGAATCCATAGAGACTATAGGAGACCCATAGAGACTAGAGGAGACCTGTAGAGACTAAAGGAGACCCATAGAGACTCGAGGAGACCCGTTGAGTCTAGAGGAGACCCATAGAGACTATAGGAAACCCATATATACCAGAGGAGAACCCATAGAGACTCGAGGAGACCCATAGAGACTAGAGGATAACCTAAATAGACTATAGGAGACCCATAGAGACTAGAGGAAACCCATATATACCAGAGGAGAACCCATAGAGACAAAAGGAGACCCGTAGAGACTAGAGGAGACCCATAGAGACTAGAGGAGACCCATAGAGACCAGCAGAAGACACCTCTAGTGTGTGGATGCAGAGTTATGATGCAAAGGTAAAAGACAATCATCCACAATTTCTACATCCCACCCAGCTGTCCAATGGGATTGTGTGTACATACTGTTCAATGGGATTGTGTGTACATACTGTCCAATGGGATTGTGTGTACATACTGTCCATTGGGATTGTGTGTACATACTGTCTAATGGGATTGTGTGCACATACTGTCTAATGGGATTGTGTGTACATACTGTCCATTGGGATTGTGTGTACATACTGTCCATTGGGATTGTGTGTACATACTGTCTAATGGGATTGTGTGTACATACTGTCTAATGGGATTGTGTGTACATACTGTCTAATGGGATTGTGTGTACATACTGTCCAATGGGATTGTGTGTACATACTGTCTAATGGGATTGTGTGTACATACTGCCATGCTGTCCAGATAATGTAAATATAGACTGAAAAAATCACCATGCTTCCTTGAAGTGCCAATAGAACTGCTGAAGTGTGTGTGTGTGTGTGTGTGTGTGTGTGTGTGTGTGTGTGTGTGTGTGTGTGTGTGTGTGTGTGTGTGTGTGTGTGTGTGTGTGTGTGTGTGTGTGTGTGTTTATGTGTGTTTGTGTGTGTGTTGAAGTGTTGAAGTGTAATCAGAAAAGCCTTGATCTCCCCTGTTGGGGGCTCCTTCTACATCAGAGATGCTCACAGTTGAATTATAGATGATGGGTTCTGTAAAGCATAAATGTTGAATGTCACCTATGAACGTAACTGTTGAATATCACCTATGAACGTAACTGTTGAATATCACCTATGAACGTAACTGTTGAATATCACGTATGAACGTAACTGTTGAAGATCACCTATGAACGTAACTGTTGAAGATCACCTATGAACGTAACTGTTGAAGATCACCTATGAACGTAACTGTTGAAGATCACCTATGAACGTAACTGTTGAAGATCACCTATGAACGTAACTGTTGAAAATCACCTATGAACGTAACTGTTGAAGATCACCTATGAACGTAACTGTTGAAGATCACCTATGAACGTAACTGTTGAAGATCACCTATGAACGTAACTGTTGAAGATCACCTATGAACGTAACTGTTGAAGATCACCTATGAACGTAACTGTTGAAGATCACCTATGAACGTAACTGTTGAAGATCACCTATGAACGTAACTGTTGAAGATCACCTATGAACGTAACTGTTGAAGATCACCAATGAACGTAACTGTTGAAGATCACCTATGAACGTAACTGTTGAAGATCACCTATGAACGTAACTGTTGAAGATCACCTATGAACGTAACTGTTGAAGATCACCTATGAACGTAACTGTTGAAGATCACCTATGAACGTAACTGTTGAAGATCACCTATGAACGTAACTGTTGAAGATCACCTATGAACGTAACTGTTGAAAATCACCTATGAACGTAACTGTTGAAGATCACCTATGAACGTAACTGTTGAAAATCACCTATGAACGTAACTGTTGAAGATCACCTATGAACGTAACTGTTGAATATCACCTATGAACGTAACTGTTGAAGATCACCCATGAACATAACTGTTGAAGATCACCTATGAACGTAACTGTTGAAAATCACCTATGAACGTAACTGTTGAAGATCACCTATGAACGTAACTGTTGAAAATCACCTATGAACGTAACTGTTGAAGATCACCTATGAACGTAACTGTTGAAGATCACCTATGAACGTAACTGTTGAAGATCACCTATGAACGTAACTGTTGAAGATCACCTATGAACGTAACTGTTGAAGATCACCTATGAACGTAACTGTTGAAGATCACCTATGAACGTAACTGTTGAAGATCACCTATGAACGTAACTGTTGAAAATCACCTATGAACGTAACTGTTGAAGATCACCTATGAACGTAACTGTTGAAGATCACCTATGAACGTAACTGTTGAAGATCACCTATGAACGTAACTGTTGAAGATCACCTATGAACGTAACTGTTGAAGATCACCTATGAACGTAACTGTTGAAGATCACCTATGAACGTAACTGTTGAAGATCACCTATGAACGTAACTGTTGAAGATCACCTATGAACGTAACTGTTGAAGATCACCAATGAACGTAACTGTTGAAGATCACCTATGAACGTAACTGTTGAAGATCACCTATGAACGTAACTGTTGAAGATCACCTATGAACGTAACTGTTGAAGATCACCTATGAACGTAACTGTTGAAGATCACCTATGAACGTAACTGTTGAAGATCACCTATGAACGTAACTGTTGAAGATCACCTATGAACGTAACTGTTGAAAATCACCTATGAACGTAACTGTTGAAGATCACCTATGAACGTAACTGTTGAAAATCACCTATGAACGTAACTGTTGAAGATCACCTATGAACGTAACTGTTGAATATCACCTATGAACGTAACTGTTGAAGATCACCCATGAACGTAACTGTTGAAAATCACCTATGAACGCAACTGTTGAAGATCACCTGTGCACAAAGAACAGAAACGCTGTAGGATCTGAGGAGCGAAATAGCTGAGAAATGTGTCACATCAAATAAAATGTTTGTCTGTGGGGTATAAACACTTTAACCATGACAGCGAGTCATAACTAACATACAAATATTAAAGACATGCTCTGGAACTTTGGCACCTGTTAAGTATTTTTTAGGCTGGATGTGTCAATGTGTAGTTCATACATACATAATCTCAGAGCAGAATTACTATTTTACCCCCCCCCCCCCCCCCAATTCAAGTTCAACCAATGAGCTTCAGCCCCTCACCATTTGAGTGACAGCTAGCAAGATGAACACACAGCAGAGTGATAGACAGAGCAATGACGAGGTGCATATTTTTGCACTATTTTCAGGGACCACTTTCAGAACTACTGGCTAAGAACTTTTAAAAAAGTACAGGAGAATCTCTTTAATATGAAGATGCTAAAATACCCCAAACAGAAACATTTAAATACACACACAAACATGATGTAGGCTACTGTCTCTGCCTACATTCACAAATATGAATAGAATATGCACCCATTTATTCGCGTAGGTTAAGCTTGATAAATCACCTTTAGGTCCATCTGTCCTTCATCAATATTGACATTTCACACATCCAGAATACACAAACAATGTACAGTACTTATAACTCAGGCTCTAGGTACAATAACAGTGGATGCTAGAGAGGAATTGAGAGTGATCATATTCATTGCAGTACATCTGTAACAAGCCTTCAGCTGCTAACTTCCACATTTCAGGAATTTCAGCTATGAAGCCCAGCGAGCCAAATCAATAGAGTATCGAACGAGGTCAGGCTCTTCAAAACCTCTGGTTCTCTCTTTCGCCCTCTGTCTCTCTCTCTCTCTCTCTCTCTCTCTCTCTCTCTCTCTCGTTCTCTCTTTCGCCCTCTGTCTTTCTCTCTCTCTCTCTCTCTCTCTCTCTCGCTCTCTCTCCCTCTGTCTCTCTCTCTCTCTCTCTCTCTCTCTCTCTCTCTCTCTCCCTCTGTCTTTCTCTCTCTATCTCTCTCTCTCTCTCTCTCTCCCTCTGTATTTCTCTCTCTCTCTCTCTCTCTCTCTCTCCCTCTTTATTTCTCTCTCTCTCTCTCTTTCTCTCTCTCTCTCTGTTTCTAACAGCTGAGGTCTGGAAACACTGGAGAAGATAAACTATGTGAATTTAATTATTTAGTGCTGATCGTGTATCAGTAGCACACCAAAGGGACACTATGAAGACACAAAATGTACAATAAAATACCTTGCTGATGGTAAATATATCTAAAAACAGGGTTTCTCTCACAAAACTGTGACAGGAAATGTGTGAGTCTAATTTTGGAATGTGTGGCGTTAACAGCTGTCATGGTGTCTTCCATTAAGACCAATGGATGTATCCATCCTCCAACAAGACCCATCTACATCACAAATGGCACCCTATTCCCTATATAGTGCACTACTTTTGACAAGGGCCCTATGGGGCTCCATTTGGGCTCTGGTCAAACATAGTGCACTATATAGGGAATAGGGTGCCATTTGGGAGAAGGAACTCCATTTAGGCCCATCTGCATGCATGTCTATCTCCCTCAGGGCAAGGCCACACATTAAGACACACAAGACCTGGAGACTATAGTGGCACGCTACTGGGAATACAGCATCAATGGTGTAGTTTGAACCATCTGCAGGTATACAGCATCAATGGTGTTCTCTGAACCATCTGCAGGTATACAGCATCAATGGTGTTCTCTGAGCCATCTGCAGGTGTACAGCATCAGTGGTGTTCTCTGAGCCATCTGCAGGTGTACAGCATCAGTGGTGTTCTCTGAACCATCTGCAGGTGTACAGCATCAATGGTGTTCTCTGAGCCATCTGCAGGTGTACAGCATCAATGCTGTTCTCTGAACCATCTGCAGGTATACAGCATCAGTGGTGTAGTCTGAACCATCTGCAGGTATACAGCATCAATGGTGTTCTCTGAGCCATCTGCAGGTGTACAGCATCAGTGGTGTTCTCTGAGCCATCTGCAGGTGTACAGCATCAGTGGTGTTCTCTGAGCCATCTGCAGGTATACAGCATCAATGGTGTTCTCTGAACCATCTGCAGGTATACAGCATCAGTGGTGTTCTCTGAACCATCTGCAGGTGTACAGCATCAGTGGTGTTCTCTAAACCATCTGCAGGTGTACAGCATCAGTGGTGTAGTCTGAACCATCTGCAGGTGTACAGCATCAATGGTGTTCTCTGAACCATCTGCAGGTATACAGCATCAGTGGTGTTCTCTGAACCATCTGCAGGTGTACAGCATCAGTGGTGTTCTCTGAACCATCTGCAGGTGTACAGCATCAGTGGTGTTCTCTGAGCCATCTGCAGGTGTACAGCATCAGTGGTGTTCTCTGAACCATCTGCAGGTGTACAGCATCAGTGGTGTTCTCTGAACCATCTGCAGGTATACAGCATCAGTGGTGTTCTCTGAACCATCTGCAGGTATACAGCATCAGTGGTGTTCTCTGAACCATCTGCAGGTGTACAGCATCAATGGTGTTCTCTGAACCATCTGCAGGTGTACAGCATCAATGGTGTTCTCTGAACCATCTGCAGGTGTACAGCATCAGTGGTGTTCTCTGAGCCATCTGCAGGTGTACAGCATCAGTGGTGTTCTCTGAACCATCTGCAGGTGTACAGCATCAATGGTGTTCTCTGAGCCATCTGCAGGTGTACAGCATCAATGCTGTTCTCTGAACCATCTGCAGGTGTACAGCATCAATGGTGTTCTCTGAACCATCTGCAGGTGTACAGCATCAGTGGTGTTCTCTGAGCCATCTGCAGGTGTACAGCATCAGTGGTGTTCTCTGAACCATCTGCAGGTGTACAGCATCAATGGTGTTCTCTGAACTATCTGCAGCTGTCAGCATCAATGGTGTAGTCTGAAACATCTGCAGGTATACAGCATCAATGGTGTAGTCTGAACCATCTGCAGGTGTACAGCATCAATGCTGTTCTCTGAACCATCTGCAGGTATACAGCATCAGTGGTGTAGTCTGAACCATCTGCAGGTATACAGCATCAATGGTGTTCTCTGAACTATCTGCAGCTGTCAGCATCAATGGTGTAGTCTGAAACATCTGCAGGTATACAGCATCAATGGTGTAGTCTGAACCATCTGCAGGTGTACAGCATCAATGCTGTTCTTTGAACCATCTGCAGGTGTCTGGTGCTACCCAGAGCTTCAGACACACACACTGTTAAAGCTTGATGACTTCATAATGGGACACCCTCGATTCACATCACAGATGGCGTCAGATGGCTCCACTTAGATGAGAGATGTGAGGATGTGCACTGAAAAGCCCACAAACTCACGCTAGGGGAATAGGGGCATGTACAAACACACAAACACTCCAACACCCGTCCGCCCCCATGGTGGCTAACCCTATCCCTGAGGTCAGTCTGTCTCTCTCGGCATCTCTGACTGGCCAAACTAACTGGTGACTTTTCAGACGTAAGCTGGCTTCCGCCCACATGTGTTTCTTTCTACAAAAATATAAATTCTGCAAGTCGTCCACTTGTGTTGTCAATCATTGATGAGCCAGGCTCCTCTCTCCTGCTGGTAGAGATGAAAGTGAAATCAGGCGAGGAGAGGTGAGAGCACCATTCAACTGGAGTGCTTGTATTCAAAGTCATCAGCAGGGAACAGAGAGAGAGGTACATTCATGTATGAAACTTGTTTATGTGTGTGTGAGTGTGTGTGTGTGTGTGTGTGTGTGTGTGTGTGTGTGTGTGTGTGTGTGTGTGTGTGTGTGTGTGTGTGTGTGTGTGTGTGTGTGTGTGTGTGTGTGTGTGTGTGTGTGTGTGTGTGTGTGTGTGTGTGTGTGTGCGTGTGTGTGTGTGTGCGTGTGTGTGTGTTTACTATACATCAATATTGGTAAATAAGCTATTCTGAAAATCTGTTATGCACAATATATAAAATAAGTATGTGGACACCCCTTGAAATGAGTGGATTCGGCAAAAGAAAAGACCGCACAGCCATGCAATCTCCATAGACAAAAACTGGCAGTAGAATAACCTTACTGAAACGCTCAGTGACTTTCAACGTGGCATTGTCGTAGGATGCCACCATTCCAAAAAGTCAGTTTGTCAAATTTCTGCACTGCTAGAGCTGCTATGGTCAACTGTATGTGCTGTTATTGTGAAGTGGAAACATCTAGGAGCAACAATGGCTCAGCCGTGAAGTGGTAGGCCACACAAGCTCATAGAACGGGACCGAAGTGTGCTGAAGTGAATAGAACATAAAAATTGTCTGATGGGAAATCTTAATGCTACAGCGTACAATGACATTCTAGATGATTCTGTGCTTCCAACTTTGTGGCAACAATTTGGGGAAGGCTCTTTCCTGTTTCAGCATGGCAATGCACAAAACGAGGTCTATACAGAAATGGTTTGTCGAGATCGGTGTGGAAGAACTTGACTGGCCTGCACAGAACCCTGACCTCAACCCCATCAAACACCTTTGGGATAAATTGGAATGCCGACTGCGAGCCAGACCTAATCGCCCAACATCAGTGACCAACATCTAATGCTCTTGTGGCTGAATGGAAGCAAGTCCCCGCAGCAATGTTCCAACATCTAGTGGAAAGCCTTTCCCAGAAGAGTGGAGGCTGTTATAGCAGCAAAGTGGGGGACCAACTCCATATTAATGCCAATGATTTTGGAATGAGATGCTCGGTGAGCAGGTGTTCACATACTTGTGGTCATGTAGTGTATGTAGATATGCACAGACAAGTTCACAAACACATACGCTGAGTACACAAAACATTAAGAACACCTGCTCTTTCCATCACATAGACTGACCAGGTGAATCCAGGTAAAAGCTATGAGGTCAACTGTTAAATCCACTTCAATCAGTGTAGATAAAGGGGAGGAGACAGGGTTAAAGATGAAGGGGAGGAGACAGGTTACAGATGAAGGGGAGGAGACAGGTTAAAGATGAAGGGGAGGAGACAGGTTAAAGATGAAGGGGAGGAGACAGGTTAAATATGAAGGGGAGGAGACAGGGTTTAAAATGAAGGGGAGGAGACAGGGTTAAAGATGAAGGGGAGGAGACAGGGTTAAAGATGAAGGGGAGGAGACAGGGTTAAAGATGAAGGGGAGGAGACAGGGTTAAAGATGAAGGGGAGGAGACAGGTTAAATATGAAGGGGAGGAGACAGGGTTAAAGATGAAGGGGATGAGACAGGGTTAAAGATGAAGTGGAGGAGACAGGTTAAAGATGAAGGGGAGGAGACAGGTTAAAGATGAAGGGGAGGAGACAGGTTAAAGATGAAGGGGAGGAGACAGGGTTTAAAATGAAGGGGAGGAGACAGGGTTAAAGATGAAGGGGAGGAGACAGGTTAAAGATGAAGGGGAGGAGACAGGGTTAAAGATGAAGGGGAGGAGACAGGGTTAAAGAAGGATTATCAAGCCTTGAGACAATTGAGACATGGATTGAGTATTCAGAGGGTGAATGGGCAAGACAAAATAGTTGTGCCTTTGAACGGGGTATGGTAGTAGGTGCCAGGCGCACCGGTTTGTGTCAAGAACTGCAACACTGCTTGGTTTTCCACGCTCAACAATTTCCTGTGTGTATCAAGAATGGTGCAACACCCAGAGGTCCTCCAGCCGTCTTGACACAACTGTGGGAAACACTGGAGTCAACATGTACCAGCATCCCTGTGGAACTTTTTTGACACCTTGTAGAGTCCATGCCCTGACAAAATGAGGCAGTTCTGAGGGCAAAAGGGGGAGGGGCAGGGGGAGGGGAACACAATATCAGGAAGGTGTTCCTAATATTTGGGATACTCAGTGTATATCCCTATTTATAAACTGAGCTCTGAATGCTGATTGCTGATTTGAGCTCTGAATGCTGATTGGCTGACAGCCATGAGAAAGCAGACCATATACCATGGTTATGACAACACATGTATTTTTACTGCTCTAATTACGTTGGCAACCAGTCTATAATAGCAATAAAGCAACTCGAGGTGTATGTCCAATATACAAGATCTAAGGGCTTTTTCCAGGCACTCTGAGTTGCATCGTGCATAAGGAAAGCCCTTAGCCGTGGTATATTGTCCATATAACACATATAACACATATAACCTTATTGCTTAAACATCCAGCTGGTATGCATGACACTATTAGCATAACAAGTGTCTTGATTCCTTATGTCTCCCTCCCTCCATCCCTCTTCTACTACCCAGCAACCATTGGAATTTGCCAAATACGCCCATGTCCATCCGCTCAGTCTCTCCAATCCCACAGACCGAGAAGAAGCCTCTGCCATCACAGCACAGACTGAGGGGAAGCCTCTGCCATCACAGCACAGACTGAGGGGAAGCCTCTGCCATCACAGCACAGACTGAGGGGAAGCCTCTGCCATCACAGCACAGACTGAGGGGAAGCCTCTACCATCACAGCACAGACTGAGGGGAAGCCTCTGCCATCACAGCACAGACTACCATTCTCTGTAACTGAGATATACAATCTAGCGTATTTCTCTCTCTCTCTCTCTCTCTCTCTCTCTCTCTCTCTCTCTCTCTCTCTCTCTCTCTCTCTCTCTCTCTCTGCATAGGTAAGGCTGTCTGCGTATGTAAGGCTGTCTGCGTAGGTAAGGCTGTCTGAATCTGCATAAGTAAGGCTGTTTGCATAGGTAAGGCTGTCTGCGTATGTAAGGCTGTCTGCATAGGTAAGGCTGTCTGCGTAGGTAAGGCTGTCTGAATCTGCATAGGTAAGGCTGTTTGCATAGGTAAGGCTGTCTGTGTAGGTAAGGCTGTCTGAATCTGCATAGGTAAGGCTGTTTGCGTAGGTAAGGCTGTCTGAATCTGTGGGAACTATATTTCTCTCATAGTAGTTAGGGATAGCCCCCTTTTTTTCAATTTTCGCCTAAAGTGACGTACCCAAATCTAACTGCCTGTAGCTCAGGCCCTGAAGCAAGGATATGCATATTATTGGTACCATTTGAAAGGAAACACTTTGAAGTTTGTGGAAATGTGAATTGAATGTAGGAGAACTGGTAAAAGATAATACAAAGGAAAAAAACATGCACTTTTTATGTACCATCATTTTTGAAATGCAAGAGAAAGGCCACAATGTATTATTCCAGGGCAGGTAAAAATACAATTTTGACCACTAGATGGCAGCGGTGCATATGCACAGGTTTAGACTGATCCGATGAACCATTGCACATCTGTTCAAAATGTTGTATCAAGACTGCCCAAATGTGCCTAATTATTAATATATTTTCAAGTTCAGAATTGTGCACTCTCCACAAACAATAGCATGGCATTATTTCACTGTAATAGCTCCTGTAAATTGGACAGTGCAGTTAGATAATAATGTAAGCTTTCTGCCCATATCAGATACTGTATGTCTATGTCATGGAGATTTTTTAGTTACTTGCAACCTCAAGGGGGGAGGGGGGGGTTACCGATCCCATAGAGGTTAAGGGATTTTTAAGCCTTGAGACAATTGAGACCTGGATTGTGTATGTGTGCCATTCAGAGGGTGAATGGGCAAGACAAAAGATGTAAGTGCCTTTGAACAGGGTATGGTAGTAGGTGCCAGGCACAGTTGCTTTAGTGTGTATCAATAACTTTTTACGCTCAACAGTTTCCCGTGTGTATCAAGAATGGTTCACCACCTAAAGGACATCCAGCCAACTCAACACTGTAGGAAACATTGTAGTCAACATGGGCCAGCATCCCATTTTTGACTCCTTGTAGAGTCCATACCCCCTAAAGAATTTAGGCTGTTCTGAGGGCAACATGGGGTGCAACTCAATATTAGGAAGGTGTTCCTAATGTTTTATACACTCTGTGTATTAAAGTAAAACCATGTGCAATCAAGTAGCATGTGTTTAGCTGACTAAGATAAATAAATAGTTATGAGAAGCAAATATCTAAGCAAATATTATTTAATAATTTTGTAAAATGAATGTATTCACATATAAGGCATAAAGCTTAAGTTACAAGCCAATACTGACGTTAACAAAACATAATTATAGGCATATAATCCTAGATCCTAGGGTAATTTACATGAACACAAAGAGATGAACAAAGACATGCCAACTAGGCCAGATGCCTAAAAATGAGAATTGATCATAGAACCGTCCTCAATCGACTGGATACAGGATCATTTCATTCCATTTAGAACAGCTGAAAACCACCCACCATTGACCAATCAAACGATACCACAGTTTTCAGTAACCTGATCACCCAGGCCCCATATCTCCACAGGGTTTCACAGCATCTATAGGCCTGTGTGGGGGATGAGACCAATGGAAATAGACAATAAGTCTCCTTTGCATCGAGTAATGTAGAGTTCACCCTGTACAAGCTACCACATAGATCATACAGCCGTATAGATAGCTTCAGAGTTTCAGATAGATTCCAAACGTGGATACTATAGCATTATTCTACCACACATTCAATAGTCAGTCCTCTTGATACTGTAACAGATTCATTTTGGCCCCTCAGAGGAGGAAGGGCTGACTGCTCCTTGGGCATTGTCTTTTGTGTTCTGTTGAGCCATTTGCCATGTGGCCGGTGGTCACAGAGAATTAAGGCTGAGCCGACACTCTCTTTTCCTTCACTCTCTCTCCTACTCTCCTATCTCTTCCTCTGTTACTTTTGATATATCCCCCCTCCTCTCTTCTCTCTCTCTCTCACTCATGTTGCTCTCTCTCCATCTCCATCTCTCCCTCTTTCCCGCTCTCTCTCGCTCATTCACCACTCCTTAGGGCTACTGTGGTGCACAGGTACACAGGAGACAGACAGAGAGAGTGAGAGAAAGAGAGACAGCGAGACAGCCAAAGAAAGAAAGAGTGATAGAGAGAGGGGGGGATAGGGGAGAAATGAGCAGAAATGGAGAGTAGTGTAAATGGAAGGGGCTGGTGGGTCCATAGTTTAAAATATAGGTAGCGTTTTAAAGTCTACCTTCAAGGTAATGTGCCCTTGAGCAAGGCACTTAAACCTAATTGCTCCTGCAAGTCACTCTGGATAAGAGGGTCTGCTAAATGACTCAAATGTAATGTAAGTGGGTCGCTACACGTATGAATTGGACTCTGAGGATAGCGGCTTTGAAGGGTCCACGGTCCACAGGGTGAACAGTGGCTTGAATCACTTTATTCACAGCCTCGTCACCAGCTTGTGAGATTACTTTGACATGAACGTTTCCTGGCAAACAAAGTTATTTGTCATGTTTATCAAAAATATATACTGTCTAAAATTGGCTTAAATTGCATTTTGTTAAATATACAATTGGTATCGTGCTAATTGGAACATTAAGACATTAACTGGAGTGGAAGGAAAGGAGGAAAGGAGTGCAGTGCTCTGGCTTCACAATGGTTAGATGGTACACCATTATGAGCCTGATTCATATGGAGCGTCACAGTCTCCTTTTTAACAGCTGAACCATGTAACATGTAGAACTAGATGTCTATCGTGAAGGGATATTATCCCTGGATCGCCCCTCCTCAGAAACACCGCAGCTTTAAACAGAAACACGAAGCAGAGGTGAGGAAAGGGGATACCTAGTCAGGTTCCACAACTGAATGCATTCATCTGAGAATGATCCACCCTCCTCCTCTCCTCCCTGAAAAATAAAAACAAAGAAATCAAACTTTAGGAGTCAGGCAGGGTGAAGGTAGAGCCTCGTCACTTTCTAGTGAAATAAAAAGGAGAAAGCCATGCTCTAGCTGTGCTAGTTGCCACAGTCCTAAAGTGATAATATGATATAGCATAACATGATGTGTGATATGATAATCACCTCCGGCACGGTGCTCTTAGAGATGTTTGCTGTGTCTGTATGACAGCCAGAGGTGGGGAGGGTGGGACTGGGATATATGACATACTGCAGCTACCTTCTCTAAAGAAGCCGTGGATACCCAGCTCACAGAGATGTCGGAGTCTGCCTGCCTCAGCTCACGGGGAGAGCTGGTGTGTGCGTGCGTGTGTGTTTGTCCGTACATGTGTTTGTGTTTGTGTTTGTGTGTGTGTGTGTGTGTGTGTGGGGGGGGGGGGGGGGGGGGGGGGGGGCAAATTAGGAACCACTCTTGCTTTGAGATGAGCGTGGGAGGTTAGAGAGAGAGAGAGAGAGAGAGAGATGCTAGATATTAGAATCAGTTTGTCCCACATCTAGGAGGTAGTAGTAGATAGCGCCTGTTCTGAATCAGTCCCCCGCTAGGAGGTAGTTGCTAGCTATCCAACTTCAGCTAAATCAGTCACGTCCAACATTGAACCTTAGAATGACAGGGACACTAGCTTTATTTTAGTTTGTTTGAGCAGTTTTTTCAATTGGCATTTACTTGGATTTGTCCATGATGATTTTTTAATTTTTTTATTTCACCTTGAGAACAAGTTCTCAATTACAACTGCGACCTGGCCAAGATAAAGCAAAGCAGTTCGACACAAACAACAACACAAGGAGTAAAACAAACATACAGTCAATAATACAGTATAAAAAAAGATGGTGCGTGCAAATGAGGTCTGATAAGGGAGGTAAAGGCAATAAAATAGGCCATAGTGGCGAGGTAATTACAATTTAGCAATTAAACACTGGAGTGATAGATGTGCAGAAGATGAATGTGCAAGTAGAGATACTAGGGTGCAATGGAGCAAAATAAATAAATAAATACTGTATGGGGATGAGGTAGTTGGATGGGCTATTTACAGATGGGCTATGTACAGGTGATCTGTGAGCTGCTCTGACAGCTGGTGCTTGAAGTTAGTGAGGGAGATTTTTGCAGTTCGTTCCAGTCTTTGGCAGCAGAGAACTGGAAGGAAAGACGACCAAACGAGGAATTGGCTTTGGGGGTGACCAGTGAAATATACCTGCTGGAGCGCGTGCTGTGGGCGGGTGCTGCTATGGTGACCAGTGAGCTGAGATAAGGCGGGGATTTACCTAGCAAAGACTTGTAGATGACCTGGAGCCAGTGGGTTTGTCGACGAGTATGAAGCGAGGGCCAGCCAACGAGAGCATACAGGTCACAGTGGTGGGTAGTATATGGGGCTTTGGTGAAAAAACGGATGGCACTGTGATAGACTGCATCCAATTTGTTGAGTATAGTGTTGGAGGGGATTTTGTAAATGACAAGGCCGAAGTCGAGGATCGGTAGGATAGTCAGTTTTACGAGGGTATGTTTGGAAGGTGATTCTAGATTTAATTTTGGATTTGCGATGCTTAATGTGGGTCTTGAAGGAGAGTTTACTGTCTAACCAGACACCTAGGTATTTGTAGTTGTCCACATATTCTAAGTCAGAACTGTCCAGGGTAGTGATGCTGGATGGGCGGGCAGGTGCAGGCAGCGATCGGTTGAAGAGCATGCATTTAGTTTTACTTGCATTTAAG
The DNA here is from genome assembly GCF_013265735.2 of Oncorhynchus mykiss. NCBI lineage: Eukaryota > Metazoa > Chordata > Actinopteri > Salmoniformes > Salmonidae > Oncorhynchus > Oncorhynchus mykiss. The sequence goes on from NC_048568.1 coordinate 36,574,461, forward strand.
AGCAATTGGAGGCCACGGAAGGAGAGTTGTACGGCATTAAAGCTTTATGGAAGTATGTTACTACAGTGTCCAAAGAAGGGCCAGAAGTATACAGAATGGTGTCGTCTGTGTAGCGGTGGATCAGAGAATCACCAGAAGCAAGAGCGAAATCATTGATGTATACAGAGAAGAGAGTTGATGATGTTGATGCGTGATTTCGACTGGCTCAGAGAAAGTTGTCTCGTCTCATCTGGGCACCGTTCACTCGATGTACGGTACTACTGAGATCAAGATGTAAAAGTGAAAACATCGTCTGCAAGATCTGACAGGCAGACATCGAGCAGTTTTATATTAACCCCGAAGCCATACCAAACTAAAGTCTGGAGAAATAATGTGCTGGTTGAGATCAATACAAGAGATGATTAGGACAGTAACATGAACATGATATACTGACGGAGGAGCAGTGATCATTAGAACTGTTAGCAGGCATAGGTGTGTCTGTGATGGCCAATACAGCATGGCTTGGAGCACTGCTTGTCCAACCAGCATCCAGGATCCAAACAACAATAGCTCAATAGCTCTTTGTAATGGAAATAAATACACAACGTTACCAAAAGTATGTGGACACCTGCTCGTCGAACATCTCATTCCAAAACCATGGGCATTAATATGAAGTTCTTCCACACCAATCTCAACAAACCATGTCTGTATGGACTTAACTTTGTGCACAGGGTTATTGTCATGCTGAAACAGGAAAGGGCCTTCCCCAAACAGTCGAGTTCTTCCACACCGATCTCAACAAACCATGTCTGTATGGACCTCACTTTGTGCACAGAGTTATTGTCATGCTGAAACAGGAAAAGGCCTTCCCCAAACTGTTGCCAAAAAGTTATAAGCACAGAATGTCATTGTATGCTGTAGCGTTAAGATTTCCCTTCACAACGTTTGTAAATGGAGATTGTACGGCTGTGTGCTCGATTTTATACACCTGTCAGCAACGGGTGTGGCTGAAATAGCTGAATCCACTGATTTGAAGGGGTGTCCACATACTTTTGTATATATAGTGTCTGAGAAAGAGCATGGTCCGAGACTGGAATATATGTATACACTCTATATATACAAAAGTATGTGGACACCCCTTCAAATGAGTGGATTCGGCTATTTCAGCCACACCTGTTGCTTGTGAATAAAATTGAGCACACAGCCATGCAATCTCCATAGACAAACACTGGCAGTGGAATGGCCCTGCTGAAGAGCTATGACTTTCAACCCGTGGTAGTGGTAGGCCACACAAGCTCACAGAACGTGATCGCTGCTGAGCCGTTGTTGCTCCTAGACTTTTACATACAACAAAACAGCCCTTACAGCTGACCAGGGCAACACCAGCTGGTCAGAAATTTGATGAACTGACTTTTTGGAAAGGTGGCATCCTATGATGGTGCCACATTGACAACACACACAATACAACACCAGCCAGACACACAACACAACACAACACAACACCAGCCAGCCAGCCAGCCAGCCAGACACACAACACAACACCAGCCAGACACACAACACCAGCCAGCCAGACACACAATACAACATCAGCCACCCACACAACATCAGCCAGCCAGACACACAACACGACACACAATACAACACCAGCCAGACACACAATACAAGACCAGCCAGACACACAATACAATACAACACCAGCCAGCCAGACACAGAACACAACACAACACCAGCCAGACACACAAAACAACACCAGCCAGACACACAAAACAACACCAGCCAGACACACAATACAACACCAGCCGCACAATACAATACAACACCAGCCAGACACACAACACAACACCAGCCAGCCAGCCAGACACACAACACAACACCAGCCAGCCAGACACACAACACAACACCAGCCAGACACACAATACAACACCAGCCAGACACACAATACAACACCAGTCAGACACACAACAAAACACTAGTCAGACCACACAATACAGTGGCAGAATCAGGTATTTAAGGTAAACTGAAGCTTCAGCTCTTCAATGAAGGATTGGATAGGATTTCTACCGGCTGGTTGTCACTGACTTGCTGTTGTTGTTTTGCCTTCATATTGACTGTAGAGAAAACTGTTCTCCCTCTGAAATATCTCAAAATTCAGTTTAATCCAAAGGTCAGGGGTCGTGAATGGTGGCATCACTGATACCATTCTGTGAGGTGCAACTCAGATCTCTCCCTAATCGACGAGGCAGAGGCTGTGTCCAATAGAAATGTAGACCTCAGCCAAGCGACCACAAATAGCTAACCCACAATATCATGCATCGCCAGTCCCGTCAAAACCCATAACACAGAACGCTAACCCTAAACCCCCAGCACACCTGCCGCTGTCGCCATCAACATCAATGAAGAAAGAAGCATGTGATAAAAAAACGAATAAATATATCTTACAGAACAGAATGATGTCCTCCCTGCCATCACACACATTGCAGCTGGAGGCGCAGAGAGAAAATACACAAATTGTCAGATAGATAACAGATGAAATAATTAAAGAAGGAACAGTTGAAGGGTTAAATCCCGCCTATTTCATGAACATCAAAGAGTATTTGCTCTATAGCAGCGGGTTATTTTATCAACCCCCCCACATAACCATGGGCTTTTAATGAAGCTAAATTAGTCCAGGGCTATCACCACTGCATGGGAAGTTTAGCTAAATTCAATTTATTAAGGAAATTAGAAATAAGTAAGTTGGTGGAGGGAAAACATATTAATCACGAGTATCACTATGAACTACTACACTTACTGTCTGAATATAAAGCCCTTATGAAGCCCTTATGAAACCCTTATGAAGCCCTTAGGAAGCCATAATGAAACCCTTATGAAGAATTTATGACGCACGTATGAAGCCCTTACGAAGTGTCATATGTCACGTTTTCATATCAAAATTCAAATGACAGCAGTTTTTAATTGTTGCTGATGATTACAGTATGATTTCTTGTCACCATGTGGTAAGTCAAGTTAACCATCCGATATATGATCTGGTATCTCCAGAAAGCATATGCAGCCTAATTTG
>NC_048568.1:36580000-36622500 GCF_013265735.2 Oncorhynchus mykiss
AGATATTGTCTGTGAGTGCCCAGAACTGATGTTACAGGTGAAACCAAGATGAAACTTCAAACAGGAAATGAGCAGAATTTTTGAGGCTCTGTTTTCCATTGTCTCCTTATATGGCTGTGAATGCGCCAGGAATGAGCCTGCCCTTTCTGTCGTTTCTTCAAGGTGTCTGCAGCATTGTGACGTATTTGTAGGCATATCATTGGAAGATTGGCCATAAGAGACTACATTTACCAGGGGTCCGCCCGGTGTCCTTTGTCTAAATTGGTACGTAATCTTCAGCTGCGGGCATTTTCTCCTGGGATTCAGGAGAGAAAGCACACCTCCACGAACAATATATCATCGAAGAGATATGTGAAAAATACCTTGAGGATTGATTCTAAACAACGTTTGCCATGTTTCGATATTATGGAGTTAATTTGGAAAAAAGTTTGGCGTTTTGACGACTGAATTTTAGTTTTTCTTTGGTAGCCAAACGTGACGCACCAAACGGAGCGATTTCTCCTAAACAAATAATATTTCAGGAAAAACTGAAGATTTGCTATCTAACAGTCTCCTCATTGAAAACATCTGAAGTTCTTCAAAGGTAAATGATTTTATTTGAATGCTTTTCTGTTTTTTGTGAAAATGTTGCCTGCTGAATGCTAATGCTAAATGCTACGCTAGCTATGAATAATGTTACACAAATGCTTGTTTTCCTATGGTTGAGAAGCATATTTTGAAAATCTGAGATGACAGTGTTGTTAACAAAAGGCTAAGCTTGAGAGCTAGCATATTTATTTCATTTCATTTGCGATTTTCATGAATAGTTAACGTTGCATTATGGTAATGAGCTTGAGGCTGTATTCACGATCCCGGATCCGGGATGGCTAAGTGCAAGAGGCCCACTGTTCCTAGGTCATCATTGAAAATAAGAATGTGTTCTTACTTAACTGACTTGCCTAGTTAAATAAAGTTAAAATACATTTTCAAATGAATAAAAAATATATTTTTCTAAGATAGTATATACATATTCTTGAGATGTCACGAGTATCTGAGAGAAACATTGGGATCGTGATTTATTCGCCTGAAATATTCACTATGTGCCAGGTTTCAGAATTATTGCCAAGATAATTTATAAGTAGCAATATCGTGACTTGAGTCTGAAACCTACCTCTGAATCCTACCTCAGACCGTCACGTCTCACATGGCATGGATAAGCAGTAGAAGAGTGCACTAGGAAATCGGAATATGAGTAACATACAGTAGGGAATGGGACTGTCTGTGTCTGTGTCTAAGAAACTGTGGCGCCATGGTGACTAAGCTCCTTAGACAGACAGACAGACAGACAGACAGACAGACAGACAGACAGACAGACAGACAGACAGACAGACAGACAGACAGACATTGTCAGACAGACCTCACAATTAAAGTATTGGTTGACAGAGCAGAGAACTAAGAACCAACACAAGAGATCTCATGCAGCCCTATTGAAAAGTCGCTGTCTGTACTGCAGGTATCCAAGATAATAACTTGCAGACAAAGAGCTAAAAGCTCAAAAGCACAACTTGACACACATTATCCAATGTACCCAGATATCCTGCTATGTGCCTGTTGGCTTCAGTGACTGTGCCTTTCTCTCCCTCCCTCTTTGTGCCTTTATAACATTCAGACCGTGACTTTGAGAAAAGCCAACATTTATCACCCATGTAAAGTGACATTTATCACCCATATAAAGTTACATTTATCACCCATATCAAGTGACATTTATCACCCATATAGAGTGACATTTACCACCGGTGTAAACTGACATTTATCACCCATATGAAGTGACATTTATCACCCATATAAAGTGACATTTACCACCCATATAAACGGACATTTATCACCCATATAAAGTGACATTTATCAAGGGTGTAAAGTGACATTTACCACCGGTGTAAACTGACATTTATCACCCATATAAACTGACATTTACCACCCATATAAACTGACATTTATCACCCATATAAACTGACATTTATCACCCATATAAAGTGACATTTATCACCCATATAAAGTGACATTTATCACCCATATAAACCGACATGTATCACCCATATAAACTGACATTTATCAACGGTATAAAGTGACATTTACCACCGGTGTAAACTGACATTTATCACCCATATAAAGTGACATTTATCACCCATATAAACTGACATTTATCACCCATATAAAGATATTTATCACCCATATAAAGTGACATTTATCACCCATATAAAGTGACATTTATTACCCATATAAAATGACATTTATCACCCATATAAACCGATATTTATCACCCATATAAACTGACATTTATCACCCATATAAACTGTCATTCATCACCCATATAAACTGACATTTATCACCCATATAAACTGACATTTATCACCCATATAAAGTGACATTTATCACCCATATAAAGTGACATTTATCACCCATATTAAGTGACATTTATCACCCATATAAAGTGACATTTATCACCCATATAAACCGACATGTATCACCCATATAAACTGACATTTATCACCGGTATAAAGTGACATTTACCACCGGTGTAAACTGACATTTATCACCCATATAAAGTGACATTTATCACCCATATAAACTGACATTTATCACCCATATAAAGATATTTATCACCCATATAAAGTGACATTTATCACCCATATAAAGTGACATTTATTACCCATATAAACTGACATTTATCACCCATATAAACCGATATTTATCACCCATATAAACTGACATTTATCACCCATATAAACTGTCATTCATCACCCATATTAACTGACATTTATCACCCATATAAACTGACATTTATCACCCATATAAAGTTACATTTATCACCCATATAATGTGACATTTATCACCCATATAAAGTGACATTTATCACCCATATAAAGTGACATTTACCACCGGTGTAAACTGACATTTATCACCCATATAAAGTGACATTTTTCACCCATATAAAGTGACATTTACCACCCATATAAACGGACATTTATCACCCATATAAAGTGACATTTATCAAGGGTATAAAGTGACATTTACCACCGGTGTAAACTGACATTTATCACCCATATAAACTGACATTTACCACCCATATGAACTGACATTTATCAACCATATAAAGATATTTATCACCCATATAAAGTGACATTTATCACCCATATAAAGTGACATTTATCACCCAGATAAACCGACATTTATCACCCATATAAACTGACATTTATCACCGGTATAAAGTGACATTTACCACCGGTGTAAACTGACATTTATCACCCATATAAACTGACATTTATCACCCATATAAACTGACATTTATCACCCATATAAAGATATTTATCACCCATATAAAGTGACATTTATCACCCATATAAAGTGACATTTATTACCCATATAAACTGACATTTATCACCCATATAAACTGACATTTATCACCCATTTAAAGTGACATTTATAACCCATATAAAGTGACATTTATCACCGGTATAAAGTGACATTTACCACCGGTGTAAACTGACATTTATCACCCATATAAAGGGACATTCATCACCGGTATTTGTATGCTAGATTCCACCTTGGCTTCATCTGCCATTTGCACCAAAGAGGGGACAGATGTAGTGTGTAGTGAGGGGGAGATGACCTAACCCTATCTCACACCCTGTCTCGTCCATGCTGTGAAGACATCTCTTAACATCAGATTTAACCTCTTGTTATAAGTCCCAGTAGATGCAGTGCAACCGCCAAACCAATGGTATGTGTTCAACCCATTGTTCTGCCAAGGAAATCAAGTAGGCACCATGAAGACATGTCACTCCAGCCGCAGGGAGAGATCCTGTAGAGAAGGGTTCACGCAACTTTTTCACTCTTCATCTACACTGATTGAAGTGGATTTAACAGATTACAGGAATAAGAGATCGTAGCTTTCACCTGAATTCACGTGGTCAGTCTGTCATGGAAAGAGCACTCAGTGATTTTAGTAATTACATTTAATTTTGATACTTAAAGTATATTTACAACTTTTAATACTTTTAATACTTAATACATTTAATACTTAATCATTTAATCATTTTAGACTTTAACTCAAGTAATATTTTACTGGGTGACTCACTTTTACTCGAGTAATTTTCTATTAGAAAAGGTATCTTTCTGGTCCTCTTTCTATTAAGGTCTGATAACCGACAACGACTAGACAGTCTATAGGGAGGAGGTCAGAGACCTGGCAGCGTGGTGCCAGGACAACAACCTCTCCCTTAATGTGAAAAAGACAAAGGAGATGATTGTGGACTACAGGAAAAGGAGGACCGAGCACGCCCCTAGTCTCATCAACGGGGCGGTAGTGGAGCAGGTTGAGAGCTTCAAGTTCCTTGGTGTCTACATTGCCCATGAACTATCACGGTCCAAACACACCAAGGCAGTCGTGAAGAGGGCACGACAACGCCTATCAGGAGATTTGGCATGGGTCTTCAAATCCTTCAGATCCTCAAAAAGCTACAGCTGCACCATCGAAAGCATGGTTGCTTCACCACGTGTTATGGCAACTGCCTGCCCTCTGACTGCAAGGCACTAAAGAGGGTAGTGCGTATAACCCAGTACATCACTGGGGCCAAGCTTCCTGCCATCCAGGACCTCTATACCAGACGGTGTCAGAGAAAGGCCCTAAAAATTGCCAAAGACTCCAGCCACCCTAGTCATAGACTGTTCTCTCTGCTACCGCACGGCAAGTGATACCGGAGCGCCAAGTCTAGGTCCAAGAGGCTCCTTAAAACAGCTTCTACCCCCAATCCATAAGACCGCTGAACACCTAATCAAATGGTCACCTGGACTACTCTCTGTTTATTATCTATGCATATTCACTTTAACTCTACCTACATGTACATATTATCTCAATTAACTTGACTAATCTATGCCCCCGCACATTGACTTTGTACCGGTACCCCCTGTATATAGCCTCCACATTGACTCTGTACCGGTACCCCCTGTATATAGCCTCCACATTGACTCTGTACCGGTACCCCCTGTATATAGCCTCCACATTGACTCTGTACCGGTACCCCCTGTATATAGCCTCCACACACACACACACACACGCACGCACGCACACACACACACACACACACACACACACACACACACACACACACACACACACACACACACACACACACACACACACACACACACACGCACACACACACACACACACACACACAGATATATCCCCCCATAGCTGCCCACACAATCATCCACATCAGGGGCCACACAGCAACATGGTCAGGGGCCAACCACAGCAACATGGCCAGGGGCCACACAGCAACATGGTCAGGGGCCAACCACAGCAACACGGTCAGGGGCCAACCACAGCAACATGGCTAGGGGCCACACAGCAACATGGTCAGGGGCCAACCACAGCAACACGGTCAGGGGCCAACCACAGCAACATGGCTAGGGGCCACACAGCAACATGGTCAGGGGCCAACCACAGCAACACGGTCAGGGGCCAACCACAATAACATGGCCAGGAGCCACACAGCAACATGGTCAGGGGCCAACCACAGCAACACGGTCAGGGGCCAACCACAGCAACACGGTCAGGGGCCAACCACAGCAACACGGTCAGGGGCCAACCACAGCAACATGGTCAGGGGCCAACCACAGCAACATGGTCAGGGGCCAACCACAGCAACATGGTCGGGGGCCAACCACAATAACATGGCCAGGGGCCACACAGCAACATGGTCAGGGGCCAACCACAGCAACACGGTCAGGGGCCAACCACAGCAACACGGTCAGGGGCCAACCACAGCAACACGGTCAGGGGCCAACCACAGCAACATGGTCAGGGGCCAACCACAGCAACATGGTCAGGGGCCAACCACAGCAACATGGTCAGGGGCCAACCACAATAACATGGCCAGGGGCCACACAGCAACATGGACAGGGGCCAACCACAGCAACAGGTCAGGGGCCAACCACAGTAACATGGTCAGGGGCCAACCACAGTAACATGGACACCAGCTAAATTAATGGTGCCGGGGCGATACCAGCATCGCTATATTTTTTCCATGGCAAAAATGAAAACACAAAGCTGTTCAAATTATTTGTTCCTTTAAAAACCTGCTGTATGCAACATATGGAGTACTGGAGCTTGGAAAATAACACATGACTCTGGATGACATCATAATGATGTTTATTTCACACTGTTTTCCTAAAGAAACTAAAACTGGTTTGTGTTTTGATTCCTTTATACTGGTATCGTCCCGGCCCTGGGAATGAGGCCGACAGGCACACACAATATTAATCCCCCCCCCAGCCGTGATTGTATCCAACTCCTCACGCATGTTTTATTAACATACCTCTTATCACTCTCTCTCCGTAGGGTGGATGATGAATGGAAGAACAGGGAGCATGGAGTGCGTCTGTGTGTGTGTGTGTGTGTGTGTGTGTGTGTGTGTGTGTGTGTGTGTGTGTGTGTGTGTGTGTGTGTGCGCGCCTGCATGCGTTTACTGCTGAATTCCATGGCTCCTAGTGATTCATCATGTGTGTGTAAAAGTGTGTGTATGTACTGGTAACCAGATTGTGAGCATTTCTACCTATACAGATCAGGTTGAGGCCCCCATCAGATCCTAGCACTGTGGGAGATCTGATCACTGTGAACAACGAGAGAAGTCACAGCCCACTCTGCCTGGTCCTGCTAAAGGTGTGATGAAAATAGCTGGTCAGCACAGTCTGCCCTGACCAGCCTTATTAATGCAGCACAGTCTGCCCTGACCAGCCTTATTAATGAAGCACAGTCTGCCCTGACCAGCCCTATTAATGAAGCACAGTCTGCCCTGACCAGCCTTATTAATGAAGCACAGTCTGCCCTGACCAGCCCTATTCATGCAGCACAGTCTGCCCTGACCAGCCCTATTCATGCAGCACAGTCTGCCCTGAACAGCCCTATTCATGCAGCAGTCTGCCCTGACCAGCCCTATTCATGCAGCACAGTCTGCCCTGACCAGTCCTATTCATGCAGCACAGTGTGCCCTGACCAGCTCTATTCATGCAGCACAGGATGTGATTTAAAACCAACAACAACAACCCAGTGTGCCCTTACCAACCCCTCTTAGTAAAGACTCAACTGTCGAACTCTAACATTGTTCAGAATGACAGACTTTTAGACCTGGTAATAGTGTGCTAGCTACAGTGTGTGTCTTCCTCTTCCTCGTATCATCTCTACCTGCCACAGGGTTCAGGGTATCAACCTGTGTAATAAAGGTTGTACTGAAGGAGTGTGCCAGTACCTGTGGGGGAGATGCAAAATACATGTAGATTTCAAAGGAACGTATAACGTAGCAGTGTAACTAGCTCCAAGAGAAACCTCAACATTGCGCCCCAAGCTATATAGCCCGCCCCAAGAGAAACTTAGAACTGCACCCCAAGGGTAGCTACAGCGTTTCACCTCTACCATGTGGGTTGGGCAGGAAAAACAGATTTTGTTACATGTGCATAATCCTAAATTGAATGTCCAGTAAAATACACTGTTTAGAAAGATAATATAATGCTTATTGAATGTAATTACTGGCAAAGTTATTGATTTGTCAAAATGACATTTCAGCTCGGGTTTGGATTATAGACTATTCCAGTGAGAAGTATGATTAAAGAACAACTATGAGGAAAACATACTGAATCCATGTTTGACAAGATCATTGATATCAAAAATAATACATTATGCTTATTTTCCTGAATTATACGTTTTCTATATTTAAATTTATGTCATACAGCCTGGTGATGATGACTATGTGCTGTGTCGCAGAGATGTGATTTATTGTGTCTAATAAGATTAGAAGGTCACACACACATGCATGCTCTCACACACACACACACACACATGCATGCTCACACACACATCCACAAAAGAAGGTGAAGTTATTGTCAGGACAATCCATCTGCATTTGGTTTTAATACAACTAACATGTAGCGCATAACTGAAGTCACATTCCATCTGTATTCTATATTCTGTATTCAATATTCTGTAAGCGTCATTATGTTGGGATAGAGATAGCAGCAGATGATATGGAGATGATTTGATGCTGTCAGTTCCATGTATTAAACAGATCCCTTTGTGCCTTATGGACCTTTCCAAGGTACGTCCCCATGTGATTATCTATCTCTTCTGTCAGTCTTATTCGTCTGAAAGTCCATGAGCAGAATACCGTAGTGGAATGCAGAACACACATGGTGATAGGAGAGAGAGAGAGAGAGAGAGAGAGAGAGAGAGAGAGAGAGAGAGAGAGAGAGAGAGAGAGAGAGAGAGAGAGAGAGAGAGAGAGAGAGAGAGAGAGAGAGAGAGAGAGAGAGAGAGAGAGAGAGAGAGAGAGAGAGAGAGAGAGAGAGAGAGAGAGAGAGAGAGAGAGAGAGAGAGAGAGAGAGAGAGAGAGAGAGAGAGAGAGAGAGAGAGAGAGAGAGAGAGAGACGGCTAAGACAACACAGCTACTTGATGATGAAAGATTTACAAATCTTTCATCATCATCGGGGGAGATGGTGGCGAAAAACATGGGAGAGACACAGTACATTGACATTTGAGTTGGACTTCCTCTTCGGCTGACAGCTCAGACAGAACCCTTCTCCGAAAAAAATGAACATGATGAGATCTCCGCTAGGTTTAAAGAAATGTACTAGCAGATGTGTGCCCGTAACATAAGTCCATTACTTACATGGCTTGTTCCGTGTGCATGGGAGAGCTCTAGACGCACAGAGGTTGAGTCTGGGATGTACCAATAGCATGGGAGAGCTCTAGACGCATAGAGGTTGAGTCTGGGATGTACCAATAGCATGGGAGAGCTCTAGACGCACAGAGGTTGTGTCTGGGATGTACCAATAGCATGGGAGAGCTCTAGACGCACAGAGGTTGAGTCTGGGATGTACCAATAGCATGAGAGAGCTCTAGACGCACAGAGGTTGAGTCTGGGATGTACCAATAGCATGGGAGAGCTCTAGACGCACAGAGGTTGAGTTTGGGATGTACCAATAGCATGGGAGAGCTCTAGACGCACAGAGGTTGAGTCTGGGATGTACCAATAGCATGGGAGAGCTCTAGACGCACAGAGGTTGAGTCTGGGATGTACCAATAGCATGGGAGAGCTCTAGACGCACAGAGGTTGAGTCTGGGATGTACCAATAGCATGGGAGAGCTCTAGACGCACAGAGGTTGAGTCTGGGATGTACCAATAGCATGGGAGAGCTCTAGACGCACAGAGGTTGAGTCTGGGATGTACCAATAGCATGGGCGAGCTCTAGACGCACAGAGGTTGAGTCTGGGATGTACCAATAGCATGGGAGAGCTCTAGACGCACAGAGGTTGAGTCTGGGATGTACCAATAGCATGGGAGAGCTCTAGACGCACAGAGGTTGAGTCTGGGATGTACCAATACTGGAGACAACTGCTATATATACATATATGTATAAAACCTCCAGATTGTCATGTCAGTCCATTTACCATCTCTCTCAAGTCAATTCAAAGGGCTTTATTGACATGGGAAACGTATGTTTACATTGCCAAAGGGCTTTATTGACATGGGAAACGTATGTTTACATTGCCAAAGGGCTTTATTGACATAGGAAACGTATGTTTACATTGCCAAAGGGCTTTATTGACATGGGAAACGTATGTTTACATTGCCAAAGGGCTTCATTGACATGGGAAACGTATGTTTACATTGCCAAAGGGCTTCATTGACATGGGAAACGTATGTTTACATTGCCAAAGGGCTTTATTGACATGGGAAACGTATGTTTACATTGCCAAAGGGCTTCATTGACATGGGAAACGTATGTTTACATTGCCAAAGGGCTTCATTGACATGGGAAACATATGTTTACATTGCCAAAGGGCTTTATTGACATAGGAAACGTATGTTTACATTGCCAAAGGGCTTTATTGACATGGGAAACGTATGTTTACATTGCCAAAGGGCTTTATTGACATGGGAAACGTATGTTTACATTGCCAAAGGGCTTTATTGACATGGGAAACGTATGTTTACATTGCCAAAGGGCTTTATTGACATGGGAAACGTATGTTTACATTGCCAAAGGGCTTTATTGACATGGGAAACGTATGTTTACATTGCCAAAGGGCTTTATTGACATGGGAAACGTATGTTTACATTGCCAAAGGGCTTTATTGACATGGGAAACGTATGTTTACATTGCCAAAGGGCTTTATTGACATGGGAAACGTATGTTTACATTGCCAAAGGGCTTTATTGACATGGGAAACGTATGTTTACATTGCCAAAGGGCTTTATTGACATGGGAAACGTATGTTTACATTGCCAAAGGGCTTTATTGACATGGGAAACGTATGTTTACATTGCCAAAGCAAGTGAAATGGATAAACAAAAGTGAAATAAACAATAAAAAGTGAACAGTAAATATATCATTCACACAAGTTCCAAAAGAATAAAGACATTTCAAATGTCATATTATATCTATACAGTGTTGTAACGATGTGCAAATAGGTAAAGTACAAAAGGGAGAATAAGTAAAGATAAATATAGGTTGTATTTACAATGGTGTTTGTTCTTCACAGGTTGAACTTTTCTTATGGCAACAGGTCACAAATCTTGCTGCTGTGATGTCACACTGTGGTATTTCACTTTGGTATATCGAGTTGATAAAAATTGGGTTTGTTTTCCAATTTTTTGTGGGTCTGTGGAATCTGAGGGAAATATGTATTTCTAAAATGGTCATACATTTGGCAGGAGGTTAGGAAGTGCAGCTCAATTTCCACCTCATTTATCTCTCTGTGTCCCCATCTCCGTGCTCAGAGCATGCTGTAGGCTCATATCACATCACATGACTGCTGTGTTGCAGCTGATACTGAGGACATGGAGCACACGGAGCACACTGAGGACACTGAGAATACAGAGGATACAGAGGATAGTGAGGACACTGAGAATAGAGAGGATACAGAGGACACTGAGAATACAGAGGATACAGAGGACACTGAGGACACTGAGGATACAGAGGACACTGAGGATACTGAGGATACAGAGGATACAGAGGACACTGAGGACACTGAGAATACAGAGGATACAGAGGATAGTGAGGACACTGAGAATAGAGAGGATACAGAGGACACTGAGAATACAGAGGATACAGAGGACACTGAGGACACTGAGGATACAGAGGACACTGAGGCCACTGAGGATACAGAGGACACTGAGAATACAGAGGATACAGAGAATACTGAGGACACTGAGGACACTGAGGATACAGAGGACACTGAGGACACTGAGGATACAGAGAACACTGAGAATACAGAGGAAACAGAGAACGCCGAGGACACTGAGGATAGTGAGGACACTGAGGACACGTATGATAGTGAGAATACAGAGGATACTGAGGACACTGAGGATACTAAGGACACTGAGGACACTGAGAATACAGAGGATACAGAGGACACTGAGGACACTGAGGATACTAAGGACACTGAGGACACTGAGAATACAGAGGATACAGAGGACACTGAGGACACAGGATAGTGAGGACACTGAGGACACTGAGGATACTGAGGACACTGAGGACACTGAGAATACAGAGGATACAGAGGACACTGAGGATACTAAGGACACTGAGGACACTGAGGATACTGAGGACACTGAGACAACTGAGGATACAGAGGATAGTGAGGACACTGAGAATAGAGAGGATACAGAGGACACTGAGGACACTGAGGATACTAAGGACACTGAGGACACTGAGAATACAGAGGATACAGAGGACACTGAGGACACAGGATAGTGAGGACACTGAGGATACTGAGGACACTGAGGACACTGAGAATACAGAGGATACAGAGGATACTGAGGACACTGAGGATACTAAGGACACTGAGGACACTGAGGATACTGAGGACACTGAGACAACTGAGGATAGTGAAGATACTTTCAATCCACTAAAAAATGAACATCAGACTACTGGACATTATGAACTCCGGTGTCATACTAACGATGATTGACATGGATGCTGTGTTGTAGTGCAGCAGGCCTATGCACTGTGCTCTAACAGACGACATAACCAACATCAACACAGTCATAACTCTCTGGTCTCATGTCCTATTAGGTGCTTGAGCAGAGTGTAATCCCTTTATGAACTAACCAGCTCTGTCACATACGAACTAGGATGTCATGTAGAGCCGTCGTAGAGCAGTGACATCATCTCCCTCGTCAGTCAACAGTACAGAGAGCAGAGCTGTGAAGTTCAAAGCCTTCAGGCCATCTTGATAAAACCCGAGACCATCCACAGTCTCACATGCAGGAGACACACACACACAAGCAGGCAAACACACACACACACACACACACACACACACACACACGAAGGCAGGCACACACATGCAGGCACACACACGCAGGAGAAACAGACATGCATGCAAACACACACAAACATGCAGGCAAACACACACACACACAAACACATGCAAACACACACGCACGCACACACACATTGTGATAAAAATATGTTAATTGACAGTGTAACTACATGCATGTATGCAGTACAGTATAGACTATATTTGTATCTTTGCCAGTCTGGTCATTGTAAAGAAACAGACCAAAGGTGCAATATTGGTTAGAACTGGACGCTACTTCATACTGTTACAGTCATAAACGTAAACACTGTTGAACACCAATAAATACATTTCCAACATTGTCCTGAGATCATTTCAATTAAGTTGAAATTGCAGTTGCTCTGTGGTTGGTGCAACAACTGCTAGCATTTGAGTGCACCTGCCTGAGTGCACCTGCCTGAGTGCGCCTGTCTGAGTGGGCCTGTCTGAGTGGGCCTGTCTGAGTGGGCCTGTCTGAGTGGGCCTGTGTGAGTCCTGTCTGAGTGAGCCTGTCTGAATGGGCCTGTCTGAGTGGGCCTGTGTGAGTCCTGTCTGAGTGGGCCTGTCTGAGTGGGCCTGTCTGAGTGGGCTTGTCTGAGTGGGCCTGTCTGAGTCCTGTCTGAGTGCCTGTCTGATTGAGCCTGTCTGAGTGAGCCTGTCTGAATGGGCCTGTCTGAGTCCTGTTAGAGTGGGCCTGTGTGAGTCCTGTCTGAGTGGAACTGTGTGAGGCTGAGTGAGCCTGTCTGAGTCCTGTCTGAGTGAGCCTGTCTGAGTCCTGTCTGAGTGAGCCTGTGTGAGTCCTGTCTGAGTGGAACTGTGTGAGGCTGAGTGAGCCTGTCTGAGTCCTGTCTGAGTGAGCCTGTCTGAGTCCTGTCAGAGTGAGCCTGTGTGAGTCCTGTCTGAGTGGAACTGTGTGAGGCTGAGTGAGCCTGTCTGAGTCCTGTCAGAGTGAGCCTGTGTGAGTCCTGTCTGAGTGGAACTGTGTGAGGCTGAGTGAGCCTGTCTGAGTGAGCCTGTCTGAGTCCTGTCAGAGTGAGCCTGTGTGAGTCCTGTCTGAGTGGAACTGTGTGAGGCTGAGTGAGCCTGTCTGAGTCCTGTCTGAGTGAGCCTATGTGAGTCCTGTCTGAGTGGAACTGTGTGAGGCTGAGTGAGCCTGTCTGAGTCCTGTCTGAGTGAGCCTGTGTGAGTCCTGTCTGAGTGGAACTGTGTGAGTCTGAGTGAGCCTGTCTGAGTGAGACTGTCTGAGTCCTGTCTGAGTGGAACTGTGTGAGTCCTGTCTGAGTGGAACTGTGTGAGGCTGAGTGAGCCTGTCTGAGTCCTGTCTGAGTGGGCCTGTGTGAGTCCTGTCTGAGTGGAACTGTGTGAGGCTGAGTGAGCCTGTCTGAGTCCTGTCTGAGTGGGCCTGTGTGAGTCCTGTCTGAGTGGAACTGTGTAAGGCTGAGTGAGCCTGTCTGAATGGGCCTGTCTGAGTCCTGTCAGAGTGAGCCTGTGTGAGTCCTGTCTGAGTGGAACTGTGTGAGGCTGAGTGAGCCTGTCTGAGTCCTGTCTGAGTGGAACTGTGTGAGGCTGAGTGAGCCTGTCTGAGTCCTGTCTGAGTGAGCCTGTCTGAGTCCTGTCTGAGTGAGCCTGTGTGAGTCCTGTCTGAGTGGAACTGTGTGAGGCTGAGTGAGCCTGTCTGAGTGAGCCTGTCTGAGTCCTGTCTGAGTGAGCCTGTCTGAGTCCTGTCTGAGTGGAACTGTGTGAGGCTGAGTGAGCCTGTCTGAGTCCTGTCTGAGTGGGCCTGTCTGAGTCCTGTCTGAGTGGAACTGTGTGAGGCTGAGTGAGCCTGTCTGAGTCCTGTCAGAGTGGGCCTGTCTGAGTCCTGTCTGAGTGGAACTGTGTGAGGCTGAGTGAGCCTGTCTGAGTCCTGTCTGAGTGGGCCTGTCTGAGTCCTGTCTGAGTGGAACTGTGTGAGGCTGAGTGAGCCTGCGCAGCAGAAGAAAAGTGTTGAAAGCGGAAGGTTTTTAGTATCTTCACAAATGAAAGGGAATTTAAAAAGTCCCTGCAGGGGAATATCCTGGCTTTCATTTGAGATCCCAGAAGAATGAGATCAAGTTAAATCTAAACATAGCTGAAGCGCTGCTTAAGATGTGATAATGGAAGGTTCAAGCCTCCGGGTCATTAAATAATTATCATATTCCATATGTTTAAAAAGTATGTTTTAACAGCCCTAAATTTGACTTGGAATAAAAATGATATTATCATGCTGCAGCTCGTGGGCTGGCTTGGTACAGCACATACTGGACTACATTCATGCAACTAGTTAAACAGTCAATGTAAATAGGTTTATCCCAGTTAAAGTAACATAAATGGATCAGTGTGTGTGTGTGTGTGTGTGTGTGTGTGTGTGTGTGTGTACTGTATATGTGTGTGTGTCAGTTGCATAAATGTATCAGGGACAACAGTCTGTTTCCATCCCCAGTGGGTTCTGATGAGAGACCATAAGGCTAACCCTCCAAATCACATATCCTCAGTAACCCTGTGACCTGTCTGTCTGTCTGTCTGTCTGTCTGTCTGTCTGTCTGTCTGTCTGTCTGTCTGTCTGTCTGTCTGTCTGTCTGTCTGTCTGTCTGTCTGTCTGTCCTCTCTTTCTCTGTCTGTCTGTCCTCCTTTTCTCTGTCTGTCTGTCAGTCTCTCTGTCTCTGTCTCTAATCTCTCTCTCTGCATAGAATGCCCTTCTTGCCTTGTCTCTCAGATCGTTCACAGCTTGTGGAATTTACCTGTGGCAATGATGTTTAGGCCAAGGTAGGGGCATTCTGAGGCAGGGGCTGAGGGAGGGGCTGAGGCAGGGGCTGAGGTAGGGGCTGAGGCAGGGGCTGAGGTAGGGGCTGAGGCAGGGGGTGGGAGGCAGGGGCTGAGGTAGGGGCTGAGGCAGGGGCTGAGGTAGGGGCTGAGGCAAGGGGTGGGATGCAGGGGGTGGGAGGTAGGGGCTGAGGCAGGGGATGATGTAGAGGATTAGGTAGGGGATGAGGTAAGGGATTAGGTAGGGGATTAGGTAGGGGATTAGGTAGGGGATTAGGTAGGGGCTGAGGTAGGGGCTGAGGTAGGGGCTGAGGCAGGGGGTGGGAGGCAGGGGCTGAGGCAGGGGGTGGGAGGCAGGGGCTGAGGTAGGGGCTGAGGCAGGGGGTGGGAGGCAGGGGCTGAGGCAGGGGGTGGGAGGCAGGGGGTGGGAGGTAGGGGCTGAGGCAGGGTCTGATGTAGAGGATTAGGTAGGGGATTAGGTAGGGGATTAGGTAGGGGATTAGGTAGGGGATTAGGTAGGGGCTGAGGCAGGGGTTGAGGTAGGGGCTGAGGCAGGGGTTGAGGTAGGGGATTAGGTAGGGGATTAGGTAGGGGATTAGGTAGGGGATTAGGTAGGGGATTAGGTAGGGGATTAGGTAGGGGCTGAGGCAGGGGTTGAGGTAGGGGCTGAGGTAGGGGATTAGGTAGGGGATTAGGTAGGGGATTAGGTAGGGGATTAGGTAGGGGATTAGGTAGGGGATTAGGTAGGGGCTGAGGTAGGGGCTGAGGTAGGGGCTGAGGCAGGGGGTGGGAGGCAGGGGCTGAGGCAGGGGGTGGGAGGCAGGGGCTGAGGTAGGGGCTGAGGCAGGGGGTGGGAGGCAGGGGCTGAGGCATGGGGTGGGAGGCAGGGGGTGGGAGGTAGGGGCTGAGGCAGGGTCTGATGTAGAGGATTAGGTAGGGGATGAGGTAAGGGATTAGGTAGGGGATTAGGTAGGGGATTAGGTAGGGGATTAGGTAGGGGATTAGGTAGGGGATTAGGTAGGGGATTAGGTAGGGGTTGAGGTAGGGGATTAGGTAGGGGATTAGGTAGGGGATTAGGTAGGGGATTAGGTAGGGGATTAGGTAGGGGATTAGGTAGGGGATTAGGTAGGGGTTGAGGTAGGGGTTGAGGTAAGGGATTAGGTAGGGGATTAGGTAGGGGATTAGGTAGGGGATTAGGTAGGGGCTGAGGTAGGGGCTGAGGTAGGGGCTGAGGTAGGGGCTGAGGTAGGGGCTGAGGCAGGGGGTGGGAGGCAGGGGCTGAGGCAGGGGGTGGGAGGCAGGGGCTGAGGTAGGGGCTGAGGCAGGGGGTGGGAGGCAGGGGCTGAGGCAGGGGGTGGGAGGCAGGGGGTGGGAGGTAGGGGCTGAGGCTGGGTCTGATGTAGAGGATTAGGTAGGGGATGAGGTAAGGGATTAGGTAGGGGATTAGGTAGGGGATGAGGTAAGGGATTAGGTAGGGGATGAGGTAAGGGATTAGGTAGGGGATTAGGTAGGGGCTGAGGCAGGGGGTGGGAGGCAGGGGCTGAGGCAGGGGCTCAGGCAGGGGGTGGGAGGCAGGGGGTGGGAGGTAGGGGCTGAGGCAGGGGCTGATGTAGAGGATTAGGTAGGGGATGAGGTAAGGGATTAGGTAGGGGATTAGGTAGGGGATGAGGTAGGGGATGAGGTAGCGGCTGAGGCAGGGGTTGAGGTAGGGGATTAGGTAGGGGATGAGGTAAGGGATTAGGTAGGGGATTAGGTAGGGGATGAGGTAGGGGATGAGGTAGGGGCTGAGGCAGGGGTTGAGGTAGGGGATTAGGTAGGGGATGAGGTAGGGGTTGAGGTAAGGCATTAGGTAGGGGATTAGGTAGGGGATTAGGTAGGGGATTAGGTAGGGGCTGAGGTAGGGGGAGGGAGGCAGGGGCTGAGGCAGGGGATGAGGTAGGGGATGAGGTAGGGGGAGGGAGGCAGGGGCTGAGGTAGGGGATGAGGTAGGGGCTGAGGCAGGGGTTGAGGTAGGGGATTAGGTAGGGGATGAGGTAGGGGTTGAGGTAAGGGATTAGGTAGGGGATTAGGTAGGGGATGAGGTAGGGGATGAGGTAGGGGCTGAGGTAGGGGGTGAGGTAGGGGATTAGGTAGGGGATTAGGTAGGGGATGAGGCAGGGGGTGAGGTAGGGGATGAGGTAGGGGTTGAGGTAAGGGATTAGGTAGGGGATTAGGTAGGGGATTAGGTAGGGGATGAGGTAAGGGATTAGGTAGGGGATTAGGTAGGGGATGAGGCAGGGGGTGAGGTAGGGGATTAGGTAGGGGATGAGGTAAGGGATTAGGTAGGGGATTAGGTAGGGGATGAGGTAGGGGTTGAGGTAAGGGATTAGGTAGGGGATTAGGTAGGGGATTAGGTAGGGGATTAGGTAGGGGCTGAGGTAGGGGGTGAGGTAGGGGATTAGGTAGGGGATTAGGTAGGGGATGAGGTAGGGGATTAGGTAGGGGATTAGGTAGGGGATGAGGTAAGGGATTAGGTAGGGGGAGGGAGGCAGGGGCTGAGGCAGGGGCTGAGGCAGGGGTGAGAGCAAAGGGCAGCCTCGCCCTGAGTCTGGGAGATGTTCGACCTGATGGAGGACGGGGGAAAGAGAAGGGAGAAGGTGGACCAGGGGCCGTGCCAGCAGCCAGGAAACCATAGAGACAGACAGATGGTGCGCTGCCAAACTGGCATTTTTAAATGAGAGATTAAAACAAAACATCATCAGCCTCCCTACCTCCCTGGCAGGAGAGTAAGGAGTAGCATAGCAGACCAGATGCCAGTGACAGCATGATAGTGTGGAGGAGAAGGTAGTAATGAGGAGGTCTCCACAATGGAGTGTGTATGTATGTGCGCGTGCGTGCGTATGTGTATGTCGGATTGTGTGTGTGCACCTGATCGATACACAGGAGGCGGGAAGGTGGGAAGATGGAAGCCTGAATCTCCAGTACTCTGGAGAGGGTGTAACAGCATGGTCTAGCCAGGCCCTTTCACTGTCACACACACACACACACGCACGCACACGCACGCGCGCGCGCACACACACACACACACACACACACACACACATACACACACACACACACACACGCGCACACACACACACACACACACACACACACCGCCAGACCACTAGTCAACAACCGGCGAGGGGATGGTAAATAAGATGAGGTACAATCTCCCAACAGGGCTTTTTTTTACAGATAATTTTACAAAAGGGCTTTTGCCTACAGATAATATTACAACAGTAAATAAATGACATTCTATCCACCTTCTATCCAACCGTTTTTAATTTTATTTTGTGATAAAATATGAATAAATACTAATTCAAAATAAACAATAGTCTGATGCTCATCATAACAACAGTGGAGCTACTGTAACAACCGTACGAGGTTACGATAAACAGAACAGAAAACCATTCAGCCGGTATTAAGCATAGCTTCTTCATGCTACAATGACACATACGACATCCCAGCGTGCTCTCTGAAGCCTTTTCTGAGACATTAGGCCCCAGACGGGAGATCCCTTGATCGGGGCTGACAGGAAGCGTGAAGGGCTGGAGTGGAGGGTGGGAGGGTTGGAGACGGAGCGTATTGTTTAAGTGACAGGTTTGGAAAACAAACAAATGGTGAAGGGGGTTAGGGTTAGGGGATGGGATGGGATGGTGAAGGGGGTTAGGGGATGGGATGGTGAAGGGGGTTAGGGGATGGGATGGTGAAGGGGGTTAGGGTTAAGGGATGGGATGGTGAAGGGGGTTAGGGTTAGGGGATGGGATGGGATGGGATGGTGAAGGGGGTTAGGGGATGGGATGGTGAAGGGGGTTAGGGTTAGGGGATGGGATGGTGAAGGGGGTTAGGGTTAGGGGATGGGATGGGATGGTGAAGGGGGTTAGGGGATGGGATGGTGAAGGAGGTTAGGGTTAGGGGATGGGATGGTGAAGGGGGTTAGGGTTAGGGGATGGGATGGGATGGTGAAGGGGGTTAGGGGATGGGATGGTGAAGGGGGTTAGGGGATGGGATGGTGAAGGGGGTTAGGGTTAGGGGATGGGATGGTGAAGGGGGTTAGGGTTAGGGGATGGGATGGTGAAGGGGGTTAGGGTTAGGGGATGGGATGGGATGGTGAAGGGGGTTAGGGGATGGGATGGTGAAGGGGGTTAGGGTTAGGGGATGGGATGGTGAAGGGGGTTAGGGTTAGGGATGGGATGGTGAAGGGGGTTAGGGTTAGGGGATGGGATGGTGAAGGGGGTTAGGGTTAGGGGATGGGATGGTGAAGGGGGTTAGGGGATGGGATGGTGAAGGGGGTTAGGGTTAGGGGATGGGATGGTGAAAGGGTTAGGGTTAGGGGATGGGATGGTGAAGGGGGTTAGGGGATGGGATGGGATGGTGAAGGGGGTTAGGGTTAGGGGATGGGATGGTGAAGGGGGTTAGGGTTAGTGGATGGGATGGTGAAGGGGGTTAGGGTTAGGGGATGGGATGGTGAAGGGGGTTAGGGTTAGGGGATGGGGTGGTGAAGGGGGTTAGGGTTAGGGGATGGGATGGTGAAGGGGGTTAGGGGATGGGATGGTGAAGGGGGTTAGGGTTTGGGGAGGATGAATGGGAAGAGGGTTAGGGTTAGGGTTAGGGTTAGGGTTAGGGGGACTCGGGGGGAACAGAACAGACCCAGAGTCTCAGAGGGAAGAGAACAGACCCAGAGTCTCAGAGGGAACAGAACAGACCCAGAGTCTCAGAGGGAATAGAACAGACCCAGAGTCTCAGAGGGAACAGAACAGACCCAGAGTCTCAGATGGAATAGAACAGACCCAGAGTCTCAGAGGGAATAGAACAGACCCAGAGTCTCAGAGGGAATAAAACAGACCCAGAGTCAGCTCTGGACAACACTCCTCTCCGCACTCTAGTAAATCGCTTTGACAATTGCAGTGATGACGCCTGTCTTCATTTACCCTAATACCCCCATCCCCCAACCCCCCCTCCCCATCTCTCACTCTCGTGTCCTCCCTCCAGGGTACCTGAGAAACTATATGAAATGCGGGCCCCGGCAGCCATCGGGCCCCAGCAGCCATCGGGCCCCGGCAGCCATCGGGCCCCGGCAGCCATCGGGCACCAGCAGCCATCGGGCCCCAGCAGCCATCGTCCCTGTCTGGTTATTGGGTCCCAGCAGCCACCGTCCATGGCTGGTAATTGGGTCCCATGTCAACCACCAAATGTAATAACGGTGTTCTGCTGTGCAGGGAGCTAATCTAAATGACATCAGTGTCCTACTTTGGTTTTATGTGTTATAGGTCTGTGATTGTGTGTGTGTGTGTGTGTGTGTGTGTGTGTGTGTGTGTGTGTGTGTGTGTGTGTGTGTGTGTGTGTGTGTGTGTGTGTGTGTGTGTGTGTGTTTGTGTGTGTGTTTGTGTGTGTGTGTGTGTGTGTGTGTATTATAGCTCTGTGAGAAGCGGCAGCCCCAAGGCAGCCCACACTGCAGTCCAGAGAGACAGGCATGGCCACCTTCATTGCAGTGCTAACTTGGAGACAGACCCTGGCGGTGACGGTCCATTACAGGATCAGTGTCGGTCGCTGAACTAAGTTCATAGTGTTTTCAGGTAATTATTGGTTTTGCCATATAGTGGTATAGCTAACTACTGGAACTACACATTATTTTTTTTGCAAAAATAAAATATAATTATTTAATAAAATATTTAGGCAATAATTTCCTTTCTCTATTGGCATCAGACCTAATTCTCACTTGAAACATCGCTTTTGTGTTTAATAGGCTAAATTACACATTCTGTTAGCATATGACTCCAAAGTGATTTGTTGTTGCAATTTGAATTCTATGACATTTCTTATTTAGATATGATAATCTTTCACAAAGTAATTTGAATGTAGTGAACAACTTAGTTAATTAAACTACATTTTCCTTAAGGGTAGCTTGAGTGTAGTATAACTTCTTTCAGTGTGAAGTCATTTGTAGCTTGGAAAACAATGTTTTCAGAGTAGCTTCCACAACACTGATTATGTTTGACACTGACAGACAAGCTGATGATCCACCATTGGCAAACTTTGAGAAGTAAGAATTGTGTAAGACAAAAAAAGATGAGTCTTTTAATGTAAGAAAATGCATCCTTAGTCCCATCCAGTGTGTGAACTGGGTCTGTGGGTTGTGAAGCTATTGACACAATAATTGTACTAGGGCAGACACAGACAGATAGGAGTAGTAATTATCTGTGAGTTATCATTAAGGCTCCTCTCCAACTCCCCTATTAGACTTCACGTCATTAAGGCTCCTCTCCAACTCCCCTATTAGACTTCACAACATTAAGGCTCCTCTCCAACTCCCCTATTAGACTTCATGTCATTAAGGCACCTCTCCAACTACCTTTAGACTTCACGTCATTAAGGCACCTCTCCAACTCCCCTATTAGACTTCTTGTCATTAAGGCACCTCTCCAACTACCTTTAGACTTCTTGTCATTAAGGCACCTCTCCAACTACCTTTAGACTTCACGTCATTAAGGCTCCTCTCCAACTCCCTTTAGACTTCACGTCATTAAGGCTCCTCTCCAACTCCCCCTTTAGACTTCACGTCATTAAGGCTCCTCTCCAACTCCCCCTTTAGACTTCACATCATTAAGGCTCCTCTCCAACTCCCCCTTTAGACTTCACATCATTAAGGCTCCACTCCAACTCCCCTTTAGACTTCACATCATCAAGGCACCTCTCCAACTCCCCCGTTAGACTTCACGTCATTAAGGCACCTCTCCAACTCCACTATTAGACTTCACGTCATTAAGGCACCTCTCCAACTCCACTATTAGACTTCACATCATTAAGGCACCTCTCCAACTCCACTATTAGACTTCACGTCATTAGCTAAAGCAGCATGTATATCTAACAAATAGACAGATAAAGAACCTCTTGACACACACACACACACACACACACACACACACACACACACTCACACACACACACACACACACACTCCAGATAAATACCCTCTTGGAATGATCAAACAACGTCTTGGAGGCCACAGTCTTCAATGCCTCTCCTCCTCATCAGAGAAGGCCTTTGACCAGATCCTTCAAAAAACACTTTCCTCAAATGAGAGAATTTGAAACAGGACGTGGGGATGTTCATTCTCAAGAGACAAACCTGTATTAGAACTGAGAGAAAATAAACGATTATAACTGGAAAAATAAGTGTTAAGAGCCATCTACTAAATATTACAATTCTACAGCAGAATACTAAATAATATTACTTTCATCTTATCTTTCTTCCTGTCAGCTGTGAAGAGGTCGACACATGCCAGTCAATCTACGGAAGCCAGTAAAGCTGGGATGACAGTGTGGTTAAGATGAAGGACTTGCTCTTTCCACAGGTCTACCTGTCTATGATTATGGGTAGGATCATCGGTATTACCGCTCATCAGAAAATCAGAGAGGAGAGTTCACTGTTAAAATGTTAAAAGCATCATTAAAAACCACCCTGTTAGCGTGGCAGGGAGAAGGCATAAAGACAAAAGTTGAGGATGAAATGACCAGCACATGACCACATCAGTACAAGTTTGTTTTTACAGAATGAGAAGCAGTAAGTGAATGGCCTACAGTGCATTAAGGTAAAATAGGTCTGTGAGACAGAGTGTTTAGAAGTGTCCCATTCACCTCCTATAATGTCCAGGATGTCCTCTAGATAACAACCTCTCTAACTCTCTCTCTCTCTCTCTCTCTAACTCTCTCTCTCTCTCTCTCTAACTCTCTCTCTCTCTCTCTCTCTAACTCTCTCTCTCTCTCTCTCTCTCTCTCTCTAACTCTCTCTCTCTCTCTCTCCGAGACCAACCCTGCTTTTCTTCTAGTCTTATCTAAAAATCCCACGTGTCTCCATCTGTATGTACCTAGCAGCTTAATGAGGTCTGGTGTGTGTGTGTGTGTGTGTGTGTGTGTGTGTGTGTGTGTGTGTGTGTGTGTGTGTGTGCGTGTACGCTCATGCATGTGTGTGGCATGGCTGTGTTTGTGGTCTGGATGTGTTTGTGGTGTGGATGTGTTTGTGGTGTGGATGTGTGTGTGGTGTGGATGTGTTTGTGGTGTGTTTGTGTTTGTGATGTGGCTGTGTTTGTGGTGTGGATGTGTGTGTGTGTGTGTGTACGCTCATGCATGTGTGTGGCGTGGCTGTGTTTGTGGTGTGGATGTGTTTGTGGTGTGGATGTGTTTGTGGTGTGGATGTGTTTGTGGTATGGATGTGTGTGTGTGTGTGTGTGTGTACGCTCATGCATGTGTGTGGCGTGGCTGTGTTTGTGGTGTGGATGCGTTTGTGGTGTGGATGTGTGTGTGTGTGTGTGTGTGTACACTCATGCATGTGTGTGGCGTGGCTATGTTTGTGGTGTAGATGTGTTTGTGGTGTGTGTGTGTGTGTGTGTGTGCATGTGTACGCTCATGCATGTGTGTGCATGTTATTACCTGTACTTGACATTCAGTCGGCTGGATGAGTACTTTACCTTCTTATCACCAGGAGAACATAGCAGGGAATAAACAAACCTCTTACATCCTTTTATATTCATGCACATCTAGATTGGTCTCGTGTAAGAGGAAGGGAAAGGAAAGGAATGCATAAAATATCTGCTGGAGCAATTTGAGTGCAGAATGAGAATGCTGTCTGGGATGACAAAACGACCTGTTGTTGTGCTCAGTTCAAAGCCAGTGTGTGCGTGTCTTGTGCCTTCCGGCCTGCGATGCCAGCCTTCCTGCACTCCGCCTCAAAGCCAGCCTAGCGCCCCTTCCAGCCAGCCTAGCACCCCTTCCAGCCAGCATAGGGCCTCTTCCATCCAGCCTAGCGCCCCTTCCAGCCAGCCTAGCGCCCCTTCCAGCCAGCCTAGCGCCCCTTCCAGGCAGCCTAGCGCCCCTTCCAGCCAGCCTAGCGCCCCTTCCAGCCAGCCTAGTGCCCCTTCCAGCCAGCCTAGCGCCCCTTCCAGCCAGCCTAGGGCCCCTTCCATCCAGCCTAGCGCCCCTTCCAGCCAGCCTAGGGCCCCTTCCATCCAGCCTAGCGCCCCTTCCAGCCAGCCTAGGGCCCCTTCCATCCAGCCTAGCGCCCCTTCCAGCCAGCCTAGGGCCCCTTCCATCCAGCCTAGCGCCCCTTCCAGCCAGCCTAGGGCCCCTTCCATCCAGCCTAGCGCCCCTTCCAGCCAGCCTAGCGCCCCTTCCAGCCAGCCTAGCGCCCCTTCCAGCCAGCCTAGCGCCCCTTCCAGCCAGCCTAGCGCCCCTTCCAGCCAGCCTAGGGCCCCTTCCAGCCAGCCTAGCGCCCCTTCCAGCCAGCCTAGCGCCCCTTCCAGCCAGCCTAGCGCCCCTTCCAGCCAGCCTAGCGCCCCTTCCAGCCAGCCTAGCGCCCCTTCCAGCCAGCCTAGCGCCCCTTCCAGCCAGCCTAGCGCCCCTTCCAGCCAGCCTAGCGCCCCTTCCATCCAGCCTAGCGCCCCTTCCAGCCAGCCTAGCGCCCCTTCCAGCCAGCCTAGCGCCCCTTCCATCCAGCCTAGCGCCCCTTCCAGCCAGCCTAGCGCCCCTTCCAGCCAGCCTAGCGCCCCTTCCATCCAGCCTAGCGCCCCTTCCATCCAGCCTAGCGCCCCTTCCAGCCAGCCTAGCGCCCCTTCCAGCCAGCCTAGCGCCCCTTCCAGCCAGCCTAGGGCCCCTTCCAGCCAGCCTAGCGCTCCTTCCAGCCAGCCTAGCGCCCCTTCCAGCCAGCCTAGCGCCCCTTCCATCCAGCCTAGCGCCCCTTCCATCCAGCCTAGCGCCCCTTCCAGCCAGCCTAGCGCCCCTTCCAGCCAGCCTAGCGCCCCTTCCATCCAGCCTAGCGCCCCTTCCAGCCAGCCTAGGGCCCCTTCCATCCAGCCTAGCGCCCCTTCCAGCCAGCCTAGCGCCCCTTCCAGCCAGCCTAGCGCCCCTTCCAGCCAGCCTAGTGCCCCTTCCAGCCAGCCTAGGGCCCCTTCCATCCAGCCTAGCGCCCCTTCCAGCCAGCCTAGCGCCCCTTCCAGCCAGCCTAGCGCCCCTTCCAGCCAGCCTAGTGCCCCTTCCAGACTGACTGCAAGCTGTAGCACCAGTGATGTCATTAGTTACTTGAGAAAGTAATATATTATATTACAATATTACAATGTGTTCGATTACATTGTGTGGAAAGTCATTTTTATTTATTTAACGAGGAAAGTCAGTTAAGAACAAATTCTTATTTTCAATGACAGCCTAGGAACAGTGGGTTAGCTGCCTTGTTCAGGGGCAGAATGACAGATTTTTACCTTGTCAGCTCAGGGATTCGATCTAGCAACCTTTCGGTTACTGACCCAACGCTCTAACCACTAGGCTACCGTGTTATATTTCTACTTATATTACATTGCGTTACTTTGATGAAAACAATCTCAGAACGTCACTGTTTGTTTGACTGTAGGAGGGAACGAGGCGAGCCACACTCGCTACCAAAGACAGGCTACTAATACGTAATCTAATGCATTCAGAAATGATCTTCAACCCGATCAGAAAGATGTCTGAATATTGGAGTACATTTCATGGTGTGGATGTGTTTGTGGTGTGGATGTGTTTGTGGTGTGGATGTGTTTGTGGTGTGGATGTGTTTGTGGTGTGGATGTGTTTGTGGTGTGGATGTGTTTGTGCTGTGTTTGTGGTGTGGATGTGTTTGTGATGTGGCTGTGTTTGTGGTGTGTTTGTGTTTGTGGTGTGGATGTGTTTGTGGTGTGGATGTGTTTGTGATGTGGCTGTGTTTGTGGTGTGGCTGTGTTTGTGGTGTGTTTGTGGTGTGGATGTGTTTGTGGTGTGGATGTGTTTGTGGTGTGGATGTGTTTGTGGTGTGGCTGTGTTTGTGGTGTGGATGTGTTTGTGCTGTGTTTGTGATGTGGATGTGTTTGTGGTGTGTTTGTGGTGTGGATGTGTTTGTGGTGTGGATGTGTTTGTGGTGTGGCTGTGTTTGTGGTGTGGATGTGTTTGTGGTGTGGATGTGTTTGTGATGTGGCTGTGTTTGTGGTGTGGATGTGTTTGTGGTGTGGATGTGTTTGTGGTGTGTTTGTGGTGTGGATGTGTTTGTGGTGTGGATGTGTTTGTGGTGTGGATGTGTTTGTGGTGTGGATGTGTTTGTGGTGTGGATGTGTGTGTGTGGCATGGCTGTGTTTGTGGTGTGGATGTGTGTGGCATGGCTGTGTTTGTGGTGTGGATGTGTGTGGCATGGCTGTGTTTGTGGTGTGGATGTGTGTGGCATGGCTGTGTTTGTGGTGTGGATGTGTGTGGCATGGCTGTGTTTGTGGTGTGGATGTGTTTGTGGTGTGGCTGTGTTTGTGGTGTGGATGTGTGTGGCATGGCTGTGTTTGTGGTGTGGATGTGTTTGTGGTGTGGATGTGTTTGTGGTGTGGATGTGTGTGTGGTGCGGATGTGTTTGTGGTGTGGATGTGTGTGTGTGTGTGTGTGTGTGTGTGTGTGTACGCTCATGCATGTGTGTGGCGTGGCTGTGTTTGTGGTGTGGATGTGTTTGTGGTGTGGATGTGTTTGTGGTATGGATGTGTGTGTGTGTGTGTGTGTGTGTGTGTGTACGCTCATGCATGTGTGTGGCGTGGCTGTGTTTGTTGTGGTGTGGATGCGTTTGTGGTGTGGATGTGTGTGTGTGTGTGTGTGTGTGTGTGTGTGTGTGTGTGTGTGTGTACGCTCATGCATGTGTGTGGCGTGGCTGTGTTTGTTGTGGTGTGGATGCGTTTGTGGTGTGGATGTGTGTGTGTGTGTGTGTGTGTGTGTACACTCATGCATGTGTGTGGCGTGGCTATGTTTGTGGTGTAGATGTGTTTGTGGTGTGTGTGTGTGTGTGTGTGTGTGTGTGTGTGTGTGTGTGTGTGTGTGTGTGTGTGTGTGTGTGTGTGTGTGTACGCTCATGCATGTGTGTGCATGTTATTACCTGTACTTGACATTCAGTCGGCTGGATGAGTACTTTACCTCCTTATCACCAGGAGAACATAGCAGGGAATAAACAAACCTCTTACATCCTTTTATATTCATGCACATCTAGATTGGTCTCGTGTATCTGCTGGAGCAATTTGAGTGCAGAATGAGAATGCTGTCTGGGATGACAAAACGACCTGTTGTTGTGCTCAGTTCAAAGCCAGTGTGTGCGTGTCTTGTGCCTTCCGGCCTGCGATGCCAGCCTTCCTGCACTCCGCCTCAAAGCCAGCCTAGCGCCCCTTCCAGCCAGCCTAGCGCCCCTTCCAGCCAGCCTAGGGCCCCTTCCATCCAGCCTAGCGCCCCTTCCAGCCAGCCTAGCGCCCCTTCCAGCCAGCCTAGCGCCCCTTCCAGCCAGCCTAGCGCCCCTTCCAGCCAGCCTAGGGCCCCTTCCATCCAGCCTAGCGCCCCTTCCAGCCAGCCTAGCGCCCCTTCCAGCCAGCCTAGCGCCCCTTCCAGCCAGCCTAGCGCCCCTTCCAGCCAGCCTAGGGCCCCTTCCAGCCAGCCTAGCGCCCCTTCCAGCCAGCCTAGCGCCCCTTCCAGCCAGCCTAGCGCCCCTTCCAGCCAGCCTAGCGCCCCTTCCAGCCAGCCTAGGGCCCCTTCCAGCCAGCCTAGCGCCCCTTCCAGCCAGCCTAGCGCCCCTTCCAGCCAGCCTAGCGCCCCTTCCAGCCAGCCTAGTGCCCCTTCCAGCCAGCCTAGGGCCCCTTCCAGCCAGCCTAGCGCCCCTTCCAGCCAGCCTAGCGCCCCTTCCAGCCAGCCTAGCGCCCCTTCCAGCCAGCCTAGGGCCCCTTCCAGACTGACTGCAAGCTGTAGCACCAGTGATGTCATTAGTTACTTGAGAAAGTAATATATTATATTACAATATTACAATGTGTTCGATTACATTGTGTGGAAAGTCATTTTTATTTATTTAACGAGGAAAGTCAGTTAAGAACAAATTCTTATTTTCAATGACAGCCTAGAAACAGTGGGTTAGCTGCCTTGTTCAGGGGCAGAATGACAGATTTTTTACCTTGTCAGCTCAGGGATTCGATCTAGCAACCTTTCGGTTACTGACCCAACGCTCTAACCACTAGGCTACCGTGTTATATTTCTACTTATATTACATTGCGTTACTTTGATGAAAACAATCTCAGAACGTCACTGTTTGTTTGACTGTAGGAGGGAACAAGGCGAGCCACACTCGCTACCAAAGACAGGCTACTAATACGTAATCTAATGCATTCAGAAATGATCTTCAACCCGATCAGAAAGATGTCTGAATATTGGAGTACATTTCCGGGAATGATTCTAGGAGAGTATAGACTACACCTATTGTCATCCACTAATGTCATCCACGAAAATCAATAACTCCTTTGGTATGATAACTCATCCTTTGGTATGATAACACACAAGGTTTCCCAAATTGATAATCCACAACACTGTAGCCAGTGCACTGAACTGGCAATGTAATGCCAGTATCTATACAATGCTTTAATGATAATGTAGAATCCATATGAAAAGGTATACAACAAAATGTCTAGACAAGGCTATTTCATGATCATTGATCATTCTGAGAGTCTGCTGTCAGAAGTTCCCTCGCGGTGGGAAAGTTTGACCAATGAAAAAATGAAGGTAGGAATAGATGCATTTTTTGAAATAAATAACAAATCCCTTTAGCCTATACCAACGTGTCATCCTATAAAATGTATGTTATGTTGCACAGCCTCATATAAGCTAGACCTGTACAGATTTCCTTTCTTAACATTAAAAATCCCCAATGTGAGCAACCACAGCATAGTGATGGACAGCTAGACCACAGCATAGTGATGGACACCTAGACCACAGCATAGTGATGGACAGCTAGACCACAGCATAGTGATGGACATCTAGACCACAGCATAGTGATGGACACCTAGACCACAGCATAGTGATGGACAGCTAGACCACAGCATAGTGATGGACACCTAGACCACAGCATAGTGATGGACACCTAGACCACAGCATAGTGATGGACACCTAGACCACAGCATAGTGATGGACAGCTAGACCACAGCATAGTGATGGACATCTAGACCACAGCATAGGGATGGACATCTAGACCACAACATTGGGATGGACATCTAGACCACAGCATAGTGATGGACACCTAGACCACAGCATAGGGATGGACATCTAGACCACAGCATAGGGATGGACAGCTAGACCACAGCATAGTGATGGACACCTAGACCACAGCATAGGGATGGACATCTAGACCACAGCATAGTGATGGACAGCTAGACCACAGCATAGGGATGGACATCTAGACCAAAGCATAGTGATGGACAGCTAGACCACAGCATAGGGATGGACATCTAGACCACAGCATAGGGATGGACATCTAGACCACAGCATAGTGATGGACACCTAGACCACAGCATAGTGATGGACAGCTAGACAGCACCTTGGCCACTAGACGGTGAAGCACTATGGGTCTTGCTCTCACAGAAATGATCAATGGCAAAGATCAGAGGTGCAAACTCTATCCATTTCTATAGACAGCAGCTGTCATGACATTTCTCCAAACATCCTTTCTCCACTCGCTTGAGGATTAATGAGGAAACAAGTCGAGATCGGATCATGGACAGACCGCGTGTAACGGTTTTCTTGAGGTGAAGGAGAGGCGGACCAAAACGCAGCGTGGTGGTTATTCATGGTTCTTTAATATAGACACTATACATGAATAAACTAACAAAACAAGAAATGTGGAAAAAAAACAAAACAGCCCTATCTGGTGCAAACACAGAGACACACAGTGAAACACAGGCTACCTAAGTATGATTCTTAATCAGAGACAACTAATGACACCTGCCTATGATTGAGAAACATACTAGGCCGAAACATAGAAATCCCCAAATCATAGAAAAACAAACATAGACTGCCCACCCCAACTCACGACCTGACCATACTAAATAATGACAAAACAAAGGAAATAAAGGTCAGAACGTGACACCGTGCCCGGTTGGGAAATATTTTGCACACTTCTGTCGTGTCTTTGATTGGCTGACAGCCGTGTGTCGTGTCTTTGGCTATGCCGGATTAAGTGACCTTAGGTTGCGGGATGTTGTTTTGTGTTAGATTTGTGAAGCCTACAGAACGTGACGTTCGTTATTCTTTTGTAAAAAATGTTGTGTTCTGAGAAGTAAAGAATCATGAACACGTACCACGCTCATCGTATGAAGTAGACCAAGGTGCAGCGTGGTACGTGTTCATGATTCTTTACTTCTCAGAACACAAAAAAAATTACAAAAGAATAACGAACGTCACGTTCTGTAGGCTTCACAAATCTAACACAAAACAACATCCCACAACCTAAGGTGGCAAAAAAGGCTGCCTAAGTATGATTCCCAATCAGAGACAACGATAGACAACTGTCCCTGATTGAGAACCATACCGGGCCAAAACATAGAAACACAAACCATAGAATGCCCACCCCACATCACACCCTGACCTAACAAAATAGAGAAATAAAATGGCTCTCTAAGGTCAGGGCGTGACAGTATGCATTTTTATGGAATGAAACTGGGTGGATTACTGACTGAAGCGCGCCAGCTAAACTGAGTTTTTATGGATATAAAGAAGGACATTATGAAACAAAAGCACCATTTGTGATGTAACTGGGACCTTTTGGAGTGCCAACAGAAGAAGATCATCAAAGGTAAGGCATTTACTATATCGCTATTTCTGACTTTTGTGGCGCACCTGCCTGGTTGAAATATGTTGTTCATGCTTTTGTATGCGGGGTAATGTCCTCAGATAATCGCATGGTGTGCTTTCGCTGTATGACCTTTTTGGAATCTGGCACAGCGGCTGGATTAACAAGAAGTTAAGCTCTATTTTGATGTATTACACTTGTGATTTTATGAAAGTTAAATATTTACAATTCCGTAGTTTGAATTTCGCGCTCTGCAATTTCACCGGGTTTTGGCCAGGTGGGATACTACCGTCCATCCTGCCCATAAGAAGTTAAACAAGTAACGGTAATATAATTACTCAAATTCGAAAAGTAACGTGTTATATTAGTCCATCTATCATAAAGGTAATAATATAACTGCTATGTGTTACCCCCAACACTGAGAACAGCCATGAGAGGAGACTGTTGAGAACAGCCATGAGAGGAGACTGTTGAGAACAGCCATGAGAGGAGACTGTTGAGAACAGCCATGAGAGGAGACTGCAAAGAACAGCCATGAGAGGAGACTGCTGAGAACAGCCATGAGAGGAGACTGCTGAGAACAGCCATGAGAGGAGACTGCTGATAACAGACATGAGAGGAGACTGCTGAGAACAGCCATGAGAGGAGACTGTTGAGAACAGCCATGAGAGGAGACTGTTGAGAACAGCCATGAGAGGAGACTGCTGAGAACAGCCATGAGGGGAGACTGCTGAGAACAGCCATGAGAGGAGACTGCTGAGAACAGCCATGAGAGGAGACTGCTGAGAACAGACATGAGAGGAGACTGCTGATAACAGGCATGAGAGGAGACTGCTGATAACAGCCATGAGAGGAGATCGATGAGAACAGCTATGAGAGGAGACTGCTGAGAACAACCTTGAGAGGAGACTGCTGATAACAGCCATGAGAGGAGATGCTCTCACAAACACACACACACCAGACCACATTAAGCTGGTAGGTACATCCAGAAGGAGACACGTGGGATTTTTAGATAAGACGAGAAGAAAAGCAGGACTGGTCTCGGAGAGAGAAAGAGAGAAAGAGAGAGAAAGAGGTTGTTATCTAGAGGACATCCTGGACATTATAGGAGGTGAATGGGACACTTCTAAACACTCTGTCTCACAGACCTATTTTACCTTAATGCACTGTAGGCCATTCACTTACTGCTTCCCATTCTGTAAAAACAAACTTGTACTGATGTGGTCATGTGCTGGTCATTTCATCCTCAACTTTTGTCTTTATGCCTTCTCCCTGCCACGCTAACAGGGTGGTTTTTAATGATGCTTTTAACATTTTAACAGTGAACTCTCCTCTCTGATTTTCTGATGAGCGGTAATACCGATGCTCCTACCCATAATCATAGACAGGTAGACCTGTGGAAAGAGCAAGTCCTTCATCTTAACCACACTGTCATCCCAGCTTTACTGGCTTCCGTAGA
Organism: Oncorhynchus mykiss; assembly: GCF_013265735.2. Classification (NCBI taxonomy): domain Eukaryota; kingdom Metazoa; phylum Chordata; class Actinopteri; order Salmoniformes; family Salmonidae; genus Oncorhynchus; species Oncorhynchus mykiss. The sequence goes on from NC_048568.1 coordinate 36,612,265, forward strand.
TTGATTGGCATGTGTCGACCTCTTCACAGCTGACAGGAAGAAAGATAAGATGAAAGTAAAAACTATTCTGCTGTAGAATTGTAATATTTAGTAGATGGCTCTTAACACTTATTTTTCCAGTTCTAATCATTTATTTTCTCTCAGTTCTAATACAGGTTTGTCTCTTGAGAATGAACATCCCCACTTCCTGTTTCAAATTCTCTCATTTGAGGAAAGTGTTTTTTGAAGGATCTGGTCAAAGGCCTTCTCTGATGAGGAGGAGAGGCATTGAAGACTGTGGCCTCCAAGACGTTGTTTGATCATTCCAAGAGGGTATTTATCTGGAGTGTGTGTGTGTGTGTGTGTGTGTGTGTGTGTGTGTGTGTGAGTCAAGAAGTTATTTATCTTTCTCTTTGATAGATGCACATGCTACTTTAGCTAATGATGTGACGTCTACTACTGCAGTCCCTTCACCTGTTAGATAGGCTAAACCTAGGCGCTCCAACATGTTGATCTGGTGTCAGCATCAAACCTAGTTCTGTACACCACCCACCCAGGACAGAAAACAGCACTACCAGCCTGGACCAAAAGACCACCAGCTCTCCACTGATGGATCAAGGAGCGATAATGTGAATAATCATCCAACGTAGATCAGCAATACACTTCCCTACGGGAGGCTTATACAGGGAGCGCCAACATCTTCTCAGAGAAGAGGCCGGTCAGCAATACACTTCCCTATGGGAGGCTTATACAGGGAGCGCCAACATCATCTCAGAGAAGAGGCCGGTCACAATCCAAAATACCCCCAGTTCTGGAGTCTTGAACGATAAAACCATTTCTTCAGTCTCCTGGTGTCCTCCTGCAGTTGGAGTGATGGTAAACGGAGGTAGGTCAGTTTCATTAGTGGTTAGAGAGAGAGATAGATGGAGAAAGAGATAAACACAGAGAGAGGCAGAGAGGATAGAGAGAGAGAGAGATAGAGAGAGAGAGAGAGGCCTGATTGTGGTCAAAGGGTCGTTACCATTGCATTGTATACCTTACCTAGCACTCGACCTCACCCTACCAGAATCTGAAGTCAAATGTCTACTATTTGCCGTTGATCTAGTGCTTCTATCCCCAACCAAGGAGGGCCAACAGCAGCACCTAGATATTCTGCACTGCTCTCAGTATTGGGCCCTGACAGTAAATCTCAGCAAGACAAAAATAATAGTATTCCAAAAAAGGTCCTGTTCCCAGGACCACAAATACAAATTCCATCTAGACACCCTTCCCCTAGAGCACACAAAAAAACTATACCTTGGCCTAAACATTAGCACCACAGGTAACTTCCACAAAGCTGTTAACGATCTGAGACAAGCCAAGAAGGGCATTCAATTCCATCAAAAGGAACATAAAATTCAACATACCAATTAGGATCTGGCTAAAAATACTTGATTCAGTTATAGACCCCATTGCCCTTTACGGTTGTGAGGTCTAGGGTCCGCTCACCAACCAAGATTTCACAAAATGGGACAAACACCAAATTGAGACTCTGCATGCAGAATTCTACAAAGATATCCTCCGTGTACAACGTAAAACACCAAATAACGCATGCAGAGCAGAATTAGGCCGACACCCACAAATTTTCAAAATCCAGAAAAGAAAAAAATCTACAACCACCTCAAAGGAAGCGATTCCCAAACCTTCCATAACAAAGCCATCACCTACAGATAAATAAATCTGGAGAAGAGCCCACTAAGCAAGCTGGTCCTGGGGCTCTGTTCACAAACACACCCCACAGAGCCCCAGGACAGCAACACAATTAGACTCAACCAAATCATGAGAAAACTAAAAGATAATTACTTGACACATTGGAAAGAATTTACACAAAAACAGAGCAGACTAGAATGCTATTTGGCACTAAACAGAGAGTACACAGTGGCAGAATACCTGACCACCGTGACAGACCCAAAATTAAGGAAATATTTGACTAAGTACAGACTAAGTGAGGATAGCCTTGCTATTGAGAAAGGCCACCGAAGGCACTTCCTAACCTCCTGCCAAATATATGACCATATTAGAGACACATATTTCTCTCAGATTACACAGACCCACAAAGAATTAGAAAACAAATCACATTTTGATAAACTCCCATATGTATTGGGTGAAATACCAAAGTGTTCAATCACAGCAGCAAGATTTGTGACCTGTTGCCACAAGAAAAGGCCAACCAGTGGATAACAAACACCATTGTATATCCTGTTATGGATGATGCGAATTTTCGCAGCTTTTTGTTAAAGATCGCGCAACATTTCAAAGTCTTGCTACTCATGCCAGGAATATAGTATATGCATATGATAAGTATGTGTGGATAGAAAACACTCTGAAGTCTCTAAAACTGGTTAAATGGGGTCTGTGGCTATAACAGAACGTGTTTAGGAGTAAAAATCCCTGGTAAAACTGTTTACCAAAAACACAAAAAAAATATTCGTCCGCCATTCAATGTATTGTTTAAGGCGACCTAAAATAAATTACTTGGCTTATGAATGACTGAATGAAATGAATGACTGGCTTATTTATCCTTGGTTACAACACAAATAAGCCCCTCTTTTCTTGAGGCGCACCACAGTATGTTGTGAAACTGAAAAAATGGACGATGATTTCCAGACTTGTTGCTATTGAATACAGATCGCCCCGTGATCAATTTGATACATCATTAACGTTTATTAATACCTAAAGTTGGTTTAGAAAAGTCGTTTGAAGTGATTTGTAAAAGTTTATAGGCGACTTTTGTAATTTTAAAAAGTGACGTTGAGTCTTGTAAATGGGCTTTTTGCAGCATCAGACTGGCCTTCAGCAAATTACATTTTGGGTATACAATGACGGATTTAATCGGGAAAAATACCCAATTGTGATGTTTATGGGGCATATAGGAGTGCCAACAAAGAAGCTTGTCCAAGGTAATGAATGTTTTATATTTTATTTCTGCGTTTTGGGTAGCGCCGGCTACCGCAAAATCTGTTGTTTACGTGTCGTGCTGGTATTTTGGGGGGGTGCATGCTATCAGATAATAGCTTCTCATGCTTTCGCCGAAAAGCATTTTACAAATCTGACTTGGTGGCTAGATTCACAACGAGTGTAGCTTTAATTCAGTACCTTGCATGTGTATTTTTATGAAAGTTTGAGATTTATCGAGTACTATACTCGAGTACTATAGGTGGCGCTCTGAAATTTCCGCTGAGCTATCCCTGTGCAGGGACCACCTCCGTAACAAGATATTCAACTTATATTTATGCTTATTTATTTTATCTTTAGTACTTTATCTATTTGCACATGCTTACAACACTGTATATTGACATAAATTGACATTTGAAATGTCTTTATTATTTTGAAACCTTTGTGAGTGTAATGTTTACTGTTCATTTTTATTGCTAATTTTCCTTTTGTAAATTTTCTATTTCAATTGCTTTGGCAAAGTAAACATATGTTTCCCATGCCAGAAAAAGCATGTACATTGAAATTGAGACAGAGATAGAGATAGAGAGGAAGAGAGAGAGAGAGAGAGAGAGAGAGAGAGAGAGAGAGAGAGAGAGAGAGAGAGAGAGAGAGAGAGAGAGAGAGAGAGAGTAAGCTCTCTCGGCTACAGGTGTGATGCATTTATAGAGAAAACTTCCTCAAAGTCTAATGGTATGATTGGTTTGAGGCAGTGGCTTGCGGTCAGGTGACTTATTGTTTGGCCCTATTGATTGTGTGATTAGCATGTGTTGACGGGGCCCATTAAATGTGTCCGGCAACATGGGTTAATAGATGTATTTGTGTGTGTGGTGTGTGTGTGTGTGTGTGTGGGTGTTGATAAATGTGTCTCTGTTAGCATTGGAAGGGGTGTAAGAGCCCCAAGGTTACCCAGGCGACCAGGAGTAACAGATGGATGTACCACGTTCCAACTGTCTGGATGTGTGTGTGTGTGTGTGTGTGTGTGTGTGTGTGTGTGTGTGTGTGTGTGTGTGTGTGTGTGTGTGTGTGTGTGTGTGTCAGGTGACTCAGATGGATGTACACTAACTGTCTGTAATGTGTTACATTCAATCATTCTCTCAGCCTCTCTGTCTCTCCCTCCCCCGAAAGGACATCCACACAAAGACGAATACACTTGAGCACACACACTTTTCTCCGTGCAGATGCACTTTGCTTCTCGTTTCTCTGATGCCCATTCATTAGTTCGTTCTACATTGTCTCGATTTTCTTTTACCTGAGGAGCTGTGGTTCCACTTCTCCCCCATGTCTCCATTATGCCTTTGCCTTTACCATGACTACCTCCTGCACCGGATTGACACATCAATTTACAGGTACAACGTTCACACTTACCTTAATGGCACGCATTTAGGATAACACACACACACACACATACACACATATAAACACTGTATAGCTGTAGCTGGCTGGATTCATTAACGTGATCAGAACCAGGTCCGCAAATCAGTATTATTAGTTACACCGTTAGCTATATAGTTAGTTATATCTTTAGTTATACAGTTAGTTATATATTTAGTTATACAGTTAGTTATACCGTTAGTTATACAGTTAGCTATACAGTTAGTTATACAGTTAGTTATATCTTTAGTTATACAGTTAGTTATATCTTTAGTTATACAGTTAGTTACATCTTTAGTTATACAGTTAGTTATATATTTAGTTATACGGTTAGTTATACCGTTAGTTATACAGTTAGTTACATCTTTAGTTATACAGTTAGTTATATCTTTAGTTATACAGTTAGTTACATCTTTAGTTATACAGTTAGTTACATCTTTAGTTATACAGTTAGTTACATCTTTAGTTATACAGTTAGTTATATCTTTAGTTATACAGTTAGTTATACCGTTAGTTATACAGTTAGTTGCATCTTTAGTTATACAGTTAGTTATATATTTAGTTATACAGTTAGTTACATCTTTAGTTATACAGTTAGTTATATCTTTAGTTATACAGTTAGTTACATCTTTAGTTATACAGTTAGTTATATCTTTAGTTATACAGTTAGTTATACCGTTAGTTATACAGTTAGTTACATCTTTAGTTATACAGTTAGTTATATATTTAGTTATACAGTTAGTTATACCGTTAGTTATATCTTTAGCTATACAGTTAGTTATACAGTTAGTTTTACAGTTAGCTATACCATTAGTTATACAGTTATATATTTAGTTATACAGTTAGCTATACAGTTAGTTATATATTTAGTAATATATTTAGTTATATATTTAGTTATACCGTTAGTTCTATATTTAGTTATATAGTTAGTTATATCTTTAGTTATACATTTAGTTATACCGTTAGTTATATCTTTAGTTATACAGTTATACAGTTAGTTATATCTTTAGTTATACAGTTAGCTATACCGTTAGTTATACAGTTAGTTATATCTTTAGTTATACATTTAGTTATACAGTTAGTTATATCTATAGTTATACAGTTAGTTATACAGTTAGTTATACAGTTAGTTATATCTTTAGTTATACATTTAGTTATACAGTTAGTTATATCTATAGTTATACAGTTAGTTATATATTTAGTTATACAGTTAGTTATACAGTTAGTTATATACGGTTAGTTGTACCGTTAGTTAAACAGTTAGTTGTTCAGTTAGTCTTTCCGTTAATTGTACCATTATTTAATAAGTTAGTTAAATCGTTACAGGCCTGGGTTTGAAATAGATCCTCAATGGATACATCTCATCTCCCTCCTCTCATAGAGTGGAGCGTAGAGAAGCAGTGTGTGTGTGTGTGTGTGTGTGTGTGTGTGTTTTCAGAGGATATTACATATGTTTGATCTGGGGTAATAAACCACTCCCCCTGGGCCACAACAAAACATTAATCCTCCTTCCCATACCCTTAAAGCACATACCCCTAAAGCTGCACTTTGTCTTCTTCTCTGTTCGCCTCATCTCTTCCCGACACTCGACCTTGTTGACGTCGAAGAGGCTGAGACTGTGTCTCCCTCTGTGCATGTGAGGGCCTTCTCCTGTGTCATCAGCCAGTGTGTCATCAGCCAGTGTGTTATCGGCCAGTGTGTCATCGGCCAGTTTGTCATCGGCCAGTGTGTCATCGGCCAGTGTGTCATCGGCCAGTCTGTTATCGGCCAGTGTGTTATCGGACAGCGTGTCATCGGCCAGTTTGTCATCGGCCAGTGTGTTATCGGCCAGTGTGTCATCGGCCAGTGTGTCATCGGGTAGTGTGTCAATCGGCCAATGTGTCATCGGCCAGTGTGTTATCAGCCATAGTGCTACTTTTTTCACTAGGTTCTGTAGTGGTTTTTAAGTATATACAGTACAAGACATTGGGACTGAATGTTATGTTTCCATTTATAGTGACTCAAGTTGAACCAGAGTGCAGGATATCACCTCAGCCAAGTTCTATCACCCCAGCCAAGTTCTATCACCCCAGACAAGTTATATCACCCCAGCCAAGTTCTATCACCCCAGACAAGTTCTATCACCCCAGCCAAGTTCTATCACCCCAGCCAAGTTCTATCACCCCAGACAAGTTATATCACCCCAGACAAGTTCTATCACCCCAGCCAAGTTCTAGCCTACCCTACAACTCTATACATCTGGCTGGCAGTTTCTATGGAGGTGAGGCCGAATCTTTTCTCTGCATATATCAATGATGTTGCTCGTGCTTCTGGTGATTCTCTGATCCACCTCTACGCAGACGACACCATTCTTTATACATCTAGCCCTTCTTTGGACACTGTGTTAACAAACCTCCATACGAGCTTCAATGCAATACAACACTCCTTCCGTGGCCTCCAACAGCTTTTAAATGCTAGTAAAACTAAATGCATGCTCTTCAACCGATCGCTGCCCGCACCCGTTCGCCTGACTAGCATCACTACTCTGGACGATTCTGACTTAGAATATGTGGACAACTACAAATACCTAGGTGTCTGGTTAGACTGTAAACTCTCTTTCCAGACTCACATTAAGCATCTCCAATCCACAATTAAATCTAGAATCAGCTTCCTATTTCGCAACAAAGCATCCTTCACTCATGCTGCCAAAAATACCCTCGTAAAACTGACCATCCTACCGATTCCCGACTTTGGCAATGTCATTTACAAAATAGCCTCCAACACTCTGCTCAGCATATTGGATGCAGTCTATCACAGTGCCATCCGTTTTGTCATAAAAGCCCCATATACTACCCACCACTGCGGCCTGTATGGTCTCGTTGGCTGTCCCTCACTACATATTCGTTGCCAAACCCACTGGCTCCAGGTCATCTATAAGTCTATGCTAGGTAAAGCCCCATCTCAACTCAGCCCACTGGTCACCATAGCAACACCCACCCATAGCACGAGCTCCAGCAGGTATATTTCACTGGTCATGCCCAAAAGCCAACACCTACTTTGGCCGCCTTTCCTTCCAATTCCCTGCAGCCAATGACTGGAACAAATTGCAAAAATCACTGAAGCTGGAGACTTACATCTCCCTCACTAACTTTAAGCATCAGCTGTCAGAGCAGCTTACAGATCATTGCACCTGTACACAGCCCATCTGTAAATAGCACACCCAATTACCTCATCTCCAAATTGTTATTATTATAATTTGTTTTGTTCTTTTGCACCCCATTATCTCTACTTACACATCATCATCTGCACATCTATCACTCCAGTGTTAATGCTAAATTGTAATTATTTCGTCTCTATGGCCTATTTATTGCCTTACCTCCCTAATATTCTACATTTGCACACACTGTGCATCTATTTTTCTATTGTGTTATTGACTGTATGTTTGTTTATTCCATGTGTAACTCTGTGTTGTTTTTCATCGCACTGCTTTGCTTTATCTTGGCCAGGTTGCATTTGTAAATGAGAACTTGTTCTCAACTGGCCTACCTGGTTAAATAAAGGTGTTCTCAACTGGCCACCTGGTTAAATAAAGGTGTTCTCAACTGGCCACCTGGTTAAATAAAGGTGTTCTCAACTGGCCTACCTGGTTAAATAAAGGTGTTCTCAACTGGCCTACCTGGTTAAATAAAGGTGTTCTCAACTGGCCACCTGGTTAAATAAAGGTGTTCTCAACTGGCCTACATGGTTAAATAAAGGTGTTCTCAACTGGTCTACCTGGTTAAATAAAGGTGTTCTCAACTGGCCTACATGGTTAAATAAAGGTGTTCTCAACTGGCCTACCTGGTTAAATAAAGGTGTTCTCAACTGGCCTACCTGGTTAAATAAAGGTGTTCTCAACTGGCCACCTGGTTAAATAAAGGTGTTCTCAACTGGCCTACCTGGTTAAATAAAGGTGTTCTCAACTGGCCTACCTGGTTAAATAAAGGTGTTCTCAACTGGCCTACCTGGTTAAATAAAGGTGTTCTCAACTGGCCTACCTGGTTAAATAAAGGTGTTCTCAACTGGCCTACATGGTTAAATAAAGGTGTTCTCAACTGGCAACCTGGTTAAATAAAGGTGTTCTCAACTGGCCTACCTGGTTAAATAAAGGTGTTCTCAACTGGCCTACCTGGTTAAATAAAGGTGTTCTCAACTGGCCTACCTGGTTAAATAAAGGTGTTCTCAACTGGCCTACCTGGTTAAATAAAGGTGTTCTCAACTGGCCTACCTGGTTAAATAAAGGTGTTCTCAACTGGCCTACCTGGTTAAATAAAGGTGTTCTCAACTGGCCTACATGGTTAAATAAAGGTGTTCTCAACTGGCCTACATGGTTAAATAAAGGTGTTCTCAACTGGCCACCTGGTTAAATAAAGGTGTTCTCAACTGGCCTACCTGGTTAAATAAAGGTGTTCTCAACTGGCCTACATGGTTAAATAAAGGTGTTCTCAACTGGCCTCTATGGTTAAATAAAGGTGTTCTCAACTGGCCTACATGGTTAAATAAAGGTGTTCTCAACTGGCCTACCTGGTTAAATAAAGGTGTTCTCAACTGGCCTACATGGTTAAATAAAGGTGTTCTCAACTGGCCTACCTGGTTAAATAAAGGTGTTCTCAACTGGCCTACCTGGTTAAATAAAGGTGTTCTCAACTGGCCTACCTGGTTAAATAAAGGTGTTCTCAACTGGCCACCTGGTTAAATAAAGGTGTTCTCAACTGGCCACCTGGTTAAATAAAGGTGTTCTCAACTGGCCTACCTGGTTAAATAAAGGTGTTCTCAACTGGCCTACCTGGTTAAATAAAGGTGTTCTCAACTGGCCACCTGGTTAAATAAAGGTGTTCTCAACTGGCCTACATGGTTAAATAAAGGTGTTCTCAACTGGTCTACCTGGTTAAATAAAGGTGTTCTCAACTGGCCTACATGGTTAAATAAAGGTGTTCTCAACTGGCCTACCTGGTTAAATAAAGGTGTTCTCAACTGGCCTACCTGGTTAAATAAAGGTGTTCTCAACTGGCCACCTGGTTAAATAAAGGTGTTCTCAACTGGCCTACCTGGTTAAATAAAGGTGTTCTCAACTGGCCTACCTGGTTAAATAAAGGTGTTCTCAACTGGCCACCTGGTTAAATAAAGGTGTTCTCAACTGGTCTACCTGGTTAAATAAAGGTGTTCTCAACTGGCAACCTGGTTAAATAAAGGTGTTCTCAACTGGCCGACCTGGTTAAATAAAGGTGTTCTCAACTGGCCACCTGGTTAAATAAAGGTGTTCTCAACTGGCCTACCTGGTTAAATAAAGGTGTTCTCAACTGGCCACCTGGTTAAATAAAGGTGTTCTCAACTGGCCACCTGGTTAAATAAAGGTGTTCTCAACTGGCCTACCTGGTTAAATAAAGGTGTTCTCAACTGGTCTACCTGGTTAAATAAAGGTGTTCTCAACTGGCCTACCTGGTTAAATAAAGGTGTTCTCAACTGGCCTACCTGGTTAAATAAAGGTGTTCTCAACTGGCCACCTGGTTAAATAAAGGTGTTCTCAACTGGCCACCTGGTTAAATAAAGGTGTTCTCAACTGGCCTACCTGGTTAAATAAAGGTGTTCTCAACTGGCCACCTGGTTAAATAAAGATGAAATACAATTTAAACAAAAGATTAAGGCCATTTGGCTTCGCAGAGTAGATCAGGGCAATTTATTACAAAGCCATCCAAGCAATTATACACGTCAACACAAACTGATTAACCGTTTTCATCTCTGATGAGTGTGTTTTGTATTTGTGTGTCCGTGCTTGTTTTTGTCCGTGCATGTGTGTACTGTGCTTCCAAGCCATGTGTGTGACTGTGCACATGCCCGGAAGTGACTGTGTGTGTCCCTGCTTGTAAATCAACAATAAAGCATGACCTTTGC